>NC_069500.1:1118694074-1118849074 GCF_027579735.1 Bombina bombina
GGGGGACAGGATTAGCAGTTATGGATGCGTAGTCTAGCTTTAGGCTATTTACCTCCATTAAAAATTATTTTTAGTTATAGATTCAAGGTAAGGATACAGGTAGCCTAGAGTGGATCTTCTAGGCACGTCAGTGTTCTTGACCTGCAATCTTAAGTGATTCAACTTCCTGAGCAGAAGACAGGGTCAGATTGTGAATAGGTTGTTGATGGCCCTTCAATTTTGTCCGAGGGGGTAGCTGTTTCCAAGAGGGGGCATCTGCCTGAAGAGGAGTTGGTAAGGCTGTACTGGAAGGTGAAGATGATGTCTGCATTGGAAACAAGTCCCATTTGATGAGGAGATCTTTGGCTTAGTCTGGAGAGATGACGATGTATTTTGACTCATCTTTTGTAATAAACAGTCTAACTGGGAAGCCCTAGCGATATTTGATTCCCTTGCTCCTCAGTATCTTAGTGTAGTCTTGGTAAGCCTTCCGGAGTTGGAGAGTATGTGGTGAGAGATCTGGGAAAATTTGCAGTTGTTCAAACTTTGTGGAGTGCAAGGACCCTGAATTGACCGCTCTGAGTAGTTTTTCCCTGAAGGTGAAGTAATGGAGCCTAACCACCACATCTCTTGGTTTGTCTTCCAATATGGATCTTGGCCTATTGGCTCAGTGTGCTCTGTCTATAAGAGATTCTGGATCTTGTAGTGGGCCTAGGACTGTGGTGAATAGGTCTTGCAAGTAGACTTGGAGGTCTTTTGGTGAAATAGACTCTGGTATGCCTCGCAATCTAATGTTGTTGGGTCTGGAGTGGTCCTCCAAGTCAGCTAACTTTGTTTCCAGCATTGTGATTTGCTCAGACAAGCATTCTGTATTAGAGACCAAATTAGAGTGGTCCACTGTCAGGTCCTCTTCTTTCCGCTCTAAAGTGTCAGTGTGCTCACCTATAGAGGCTATATCCCTTTTCAATTCCAGGCAAGATTTGTCAAAGCGTTTACAAATTGAGTCATGATGTGTGGCTAAGATAGTTTTGATAGTATCAACAAGATTGTTATTTGCACAGGTCAGTTCAGGTATATTTAAGGGTATAGTTGTGGTTGGATGCCTGTGTTCAGCTACAGTTTATGAGGAGCAGGCTGAATCTGATAATTCATCCTCTGATCTGGTCTCTGTGGCTGGTTGGGAGAGTTGAAAATGGGCTCTGACTGTTCTTTTAGGGGTAGGAAGTCCCCTCAGTTTTTTACTAAGAGCTTGACCCATGTTGTCAAGAGTGCAAATACAACATTAAATTGGAGTCTGCCTTTAGTATTGTGTTGGTGTTGTTGCCCTTACAGATTATTTGTATATATAGTTGCTATAAGACATTAAGTTATTTGTTCCGGCACTGAAAGTGGGGTTTAGCCCATGTCTATCCTTTACTTATAGGACATGTTGAGACCTCAAGTGTCTGTTCCAGCCCGTGGGCATTGCTATCATTATTTTTGCAGGGTTAGTCCCTTGACTCTATATACTGGGTTTAGTTTTAATAAAATGAATGGCCCCTGTGAGAGGATTACCAGTTAGGGAGAGGTTCGTGCTTGCAGTATTTGTGGCTAGGCCTAAAAGATGGCCCAACATTTTTTGTCCTCTACTTTCCCCTTTTATAGAGTAAAGTATGTCCCCTACATTGGTGTTCAGGCCCCAGCTTACCGTGGATTCTGGGCGCCTGTTAAGTCAGATAGAGGCCTACTGCGCCTTGGGATTATATCCAGGTGCAGGCGCAAAATCGGCCCAGATACAGTGGGACGTATCATGGATGTGGCTGCAGGGCCTGCAGTTTCAGTGGAGCCAAAGTCCTGGCACCAGTGGATGTGTGAAGAGGTGGCTTTGTGCGGTCTGCGTCTCCACTAAGTGATGGTCTGGTCAGTATGCTGGCAGGCTTCAATGGCGGCCCTTACTCAGAGCCGTGGGAATCTTCTTCGCTTGTTAGATCCTCTGAGTTGGAAGCACAGGAGGTATCCTGCTTGATATGGTACCAGGTTGGTGGTAGACAAAGGTACCTAAGGTGGATTTTTGTCCCATTTCAAGGCTATTTTTGCTTTTTGTTACAGAGCTCTGATCCAGCACGTCCGATCAGTTAGCCCGCTAGCTCCGCCCCTGTATAGTACATTTTTATAAGACCAGGGCTCAAAAAACTTTTTAAACAAGGAGCCTTCACAATACTAGGACACATTTTTTTGCCATCTATATTCACACACACTCAGAACACACCACACATATACAAGCACACACTCAACAACCCACCACACATACACAAACACACACACACATACACACATATATACATATGCAAACACACAAATGTATTAAATGTGCAGTGAATTAACACCTTGGATACCTGTAACACTTGCACGGTAATGTAATAATTTGCCATTGTCCATCCAGTGTTTGATAAATGGGTCCCATAGAGTACTCTAGCAGTTAAATCACTATTCCATGTATATACAAAAAATATTGTGACCTAAAATAATCCCTTTTATTGGCCAAATACTTTTTGATTGCTCTGAACAAAGATGGATAGTTAAGTGTAACACTTACAGCAGCAATTTAAGATGGATTACCTGTATCCAGTACAGCAGTTTTTCTCAACCCTCAATTACCCCCAACAGGCCATTTTTTTCATTATAGCTGAACCAGTACACAGGTGAAGTAACCAGCTGATCAGTAACACCATGGTTACTAACTTGCTCTCACCCATCAGCTGATTATTTCACCTGTGCACTAGTTCAGCTATAATGAAAACCTGGCCTGTTGGGGTTACTTGAGTACCCCAGTTAAGAAGCAATGCAGTGCAGCAGTGATTTATTGTTCTTGCTCTCTTTATTTTTTAAACTGTGTGTAGAAATGTTGAAAGGTGAGGAAAGGAAGGGGGAGCAGATCACTAAGGGGTCGATTTTTCAAAGGCTTTGCAAGCCTTTCGATGTCCTACGACTGCAGGTTCTCACAAGAGAACCTGCACGCCGTATTTATTAAGCAGCGGTCATCAGACTGCTGCTTCCCTAACCTTTTGCCACCTCCTAGGTGGCCAATTTCAATCTCCCCGGTCTAGTTTGACCAGGGAGATAGACAGCAAATGCCCGCACGTGATTGGCTGTGCGCGGGCAGGAGGCGGGATTGCATGCAGGGGCAAAATAGTGCTCGTGTGCAATGCTGAATTCCGACAAGGGAATTCAGCCCACCATAGAGGAGCTTCGGCGGACAGGAGTGCGTATGTGTGCCCCTTCCTGCCTCAGCTTGATAAATCGCCCCCTAAGCCTGGCTGCTACATGAAAATGGGGCAGCTGGTCAAAGTAAATAGCACCTTTGGTGGTGCATGCATCAAAAGGGAGAGGAGTAGAGTGAATGTGCCCTGTTTTTTGTTTTCCCAAAGTATGCAGGGGCATATTAAACATTTTACCTAGTATTTGTCAAACCCTTTATTTAATTATATTAATATCCAGAAAGTAATATCTACTGATTTTATTTAATATAATATTGTTATTTTTTTTAGTATTTAAATTAGAACTGGGCAACCACCTGTTATTTAGTTCAATAGCAGAGCTTGTTTGATTGTACTTATTAAGATTAACATTTTAGAGAATGTGCATAGTGATCATAACTGATCATACACCTTATTCACTTACCTTGCCTAATCCAGCTGTTAGGGAAGTAAAAGATTTACGTTAGCATGAATGTTTTGGAACAGCTCTTCTTTTTGCAGTTTGTATATAATCTGGATTCATAATGTTTTATGTCATGCAATCTTTTTTTATAGAGCAGATAAATGTAAACTTACACAGGATATTTTATGGTATTTTGTGAATAAATATTGCAAATATTAAAATTGTAATATTCTTAATGTTTAGGAAGAATGTTTTATGTGATTTATCAGCTGTTTGTATTTTTATAGGTCATCACAATTGGAAAACATGTCAAAGGATACCACTATATCATAGCAAACCTGGTAAGTATGTGTTTTAGTGAACTGAAAGGCAAAAATCATTGTGCTCTTAAATGGTATAGTAGTTTGTCAGGATATAAACTCTGCTCAACATGTGTGTTGTTATAAATTTAAGTTTTAAGTTGAATTATATATTTTACCTACCTTTCTCTGGAGTAGCAGCAACCAATCAGAATGGTAATACTCTTATGTGCAGACATATACCTGCATATAATTGTTTGTTATGCGTAGACTACTTCAAAGCATGGGAATAGGTAATATTAATTAAGAAATTATTAGTAAACATGTTTCACACACTATTAACACATTGCAAACTGGCTCATCAGTTTATTGTGGCTTTAATATATGTTCTCAATATCTTTATTATCCTTAATAATATCCTTAAATTTAATATCCTTAAATTATATAGGGCTAGATTACAAGTGCAGCACAATTGATAGTGCAGGGTATGTTATCTTGCACTTGGTTGTGCACTAGGTACAGTTGCAAATGGAATTACTTGGATTTCTGCATTGGTTATTCATGAAGGCCAAGCTTACAAGTAGAGCACTATTTATAGTGCAGGGTGCACTATCAATATCCTGAACTGCTGTAGGATTAGTGCACAGTCTAGTATTACAAGTCTAGGGTGAAATATAATTAACAGAGAATGTTTCTCACAGCCTACGTCCCTTTAGGGCACCCTTTGCTTTCAATGGATATCGCAGCCACTCTAACCATTGTTTAGAAGTTGAAAATTATGTGTTGCGCTAATAAGACTTGCCCTATGTTGATGAGGAGTTTTGGACTAATCCTCCATACAAATCAGTTTCAGTTCATCAATATTTCTTGGTTGTCTTGAATTTATAGCCCACAGCATCTCTATTGGGTTAAGGTCAGCAGTCTGACTTTGTTATTCCAAAACATGAATATTCTTCTTTTTTTAGACATTCTTTAGTCATTGGGGCCTAGTTATCAAGCCGTCAACCTCAAATACGCTGGAATTCCGCATCGTATTTGTGGCGAGGCTGATACGCCTTAGTTATCAAAGGCTCGAGACCGGCAAAAGTAGAATTTTGTGACGTAAGCATCGATCCGCCGGACTCAGTCCGACACAGATCGATTCTTACGTCACTCCAGATGTTCCGCACACAAGTGCGGCACATTCTCACTACTTTTGCTAGTTATCAAAAAACTAGCAGGTACGCTCGGCACTTTTACGGCCCAGCGTACCTGGTTTTCAATCCGCCACCCCTGGAGGCGGCGGATCCCATAGGAATCAATGGGAGTCTGACCATAGCGAAAGTACAAGTTCGCTGCTGACAGACATCCCATTTATTTCTATGGGAGCTGTCTACACCTAACACCCTAACATGTACCCCGAGTCTAAACACCACTAATCTGTCCCCCCCTACACCGCCGCAACTAAATAAAGTTATTACCCCCTAAACCGCCGCTCCCGGAGCCCACCGCAAGCTACTATATACATATTAACCCCTAAACCGCCGCTCCCGGAGCCCACCGCAACTATAATAAATGTATTAACCCCTAAACCGCCGCTCCCTGAACCCACCGCAACCTATATTAAATGTATTAACCCCTATCCTGCCCCCCCTACACCGTCGCCACCTATAATAAATTTATTAACCCCTAATCTGCCCCCCCTACACCGTCGCCACCTATAATAAATTTATTAACCCCTATCCTGCCCCCCACTACGCCACCGCCACTTTAATAAAATTATTAACCCTAAACCTAAGTCTAACCCTAACCCTAACTTAAATATTAATTAAATAAATCTAAATAAATTAACTCTTATTAACTAAATGAATCCTATTTAAAACTAAATACTTACATTTAAAATAAACCCTAATATAGCTACAATATAAATAATAATTATATTCTAGCTATCTTAGGATTTATATTTATTTTACAGGTACCTTTAAATTTATTTTAACTAGGTACAATAGCTATTAAATAGTTATTAATTATTTAATAGCTTACCTAGCTAAAATAAAGAGAAATTTACCTGTAAAATAAATCCTAACCTAAGTTACAATTACACCTAACACTACACTATACTTTAATAAATTATTCCTATTTAAAAATAAATACTTACCTGTAAAATAAACCCGAAGATAGCTACAATATAATTAATAATTATATTATAGCTATCTTAGGATTTATATTTATTTTACAGGTAACTTTGTATTTATTTTAGCTAGTTAGAATAGTTATTAAATAGTTATTAACTATTTAATAACTACCTAGCTAAAAGAAATACAAAATTACCTGTAAAATAAATCCTAACTTAAGTTACAATTAAACCTAATACTACACTATCATTAAATTAATTAAATAAACTACCTACAAATAACTACAATTAAATACAATTACATAAACTAACTAAAGTACAAAAAATAAAAAAAGCTAAGTTACAAAAAATAAAAAAATAAGTTACAAACATGTTAAAAATATTACAACAATTTTAAGCTACTTACACCTAATCTAAGCCCCCTAATAAAATAACAAACCCCCCCAAAATAAAAAAATGCCCTACCCTATTCTAAATTAAATAAATTTCATGGAATCAGCCAATCAGATTGAGCTCGCATTCTATTGGCTGTTCCGATCAGCCAATAGAATGCGAGCTCAATCTGATTGGCTGATTGGATCAGCCAATCGGATTGAACTTGAATCTGATTGGCTGATTCCATCAGCCAATCAGAATTTTCCTACCTTAATTCCGATTGGCTGATAGAATCCTATCAGCCAATCGGAATTGAGGGGACGCCATCTTGGATGACGTCCCTTAAAGGAGCCGTCATTCGTCGTAGTCCGTCGGTGAAGAAGGTAGTTCCGCGTCGGCGGAAGGAAGATTCAAGACCCGGCTTGGAAGATGACTTCGCCCGGATAGAAGACCTCTTCAGCGCCTCTTTGAAGATGACATCGGCCAGATCGAAGACTTTTCTTCAGCGCCGCCTGGATGATGACTTCATCGGATGGAAGATTTATTCAGCGCCGCTTGGAGGATTAACTTCTTCCGCTCCGGATGTCCTCTTCAGTTCCATCGGTGGCTCGGCTGAGTGAAGACAACTAAAGGTAGGATGATCTTCAGGGGATTAGTGTTAGATTTTTGTAAGGGGGGTTTGGGTTAGATTAGGGGTATGTGGGTGGTGGGTTTTAATGTTGGGGGGGGTTGTATTTTTCTTTTACAGGCAAAAGAGCTGTTTTCTTTGAGGCATGCCCCCACAAATGGCCCTTTTAAGGGCTGGTAAGGTAAAAGAGCTTTGAAATTTATTTAATTTAGAATAGGGTAGGGCATTTTTTTATTTTGGGGGGGTTTGTTATTTTATTAGGGGGCTTAGATTAGGTGTAAGTAGCTTAAAATTGTTGTAATATTTTTAACATGTTTGTAACTTATTTTTTTATTTTTTGTAACTTAGCTTTTTTTATTTTTTATACTTTAGTTAGTTTATGTAATTGTATTTAATTGTAGTTATTTGTAGGTAGTGTATTTAATTAATTTAATGATAGTGTAGTATTAGGTTTAATTGTAACTTAAGTTAGGATTTATTTTACAGGTAATTTTGTATTTCTTTTAGCTAGGTAGTTATTAAATAGTTAATAACTATTTAATAACTATTCTAACTAGCTAAAATAAATACAAAGTTACCTGTAAAATAAATATAAATACTAAGATAGCTACAATATAATTATTAATTATATTGTAGCTATCTTCGGGTTTATTTTACAGGTAAGTATTTATTTTTAAATAGGAATAATTTATTAAAGTATAGTGTAGTGTTAGGTGTAATTGTAACTTAGGTTAGGATTTATTTAACAGGTACATTTCTCTTTATTTTAGCTAGGTAAGCTATTAAATAGTTAATAATTATTTAATAGCTATTGTACCTGGTTAAAATAAATTGAAAGGTACCTGTAAAATAAAAATAAATCCTAAGATAGCTAGAATATAATTATTATTTATATTGTAGCTATATTAGGGTTTATTTTAAAGGTAAGTATTTAGTTTTAAATAGGATTCATTTAGTTAATAAGAGTTAATTTATTTAGATTTATTTAATTAATATTTAAGTTAGGGGGCGTTAGGGTTAGGGTTAGACTTAGGTTTAGGGGTTAATAATTTTATTACAGTGGCGGCGGTGTAGTGGGGGGCAGATTAGGGGTTAATAAATTTATTATAGGTGGCGACGGTGTAGGGGGGGCAGATTAGGGGTTAATAGGTTTAATATAGGTTGCGGCGGGTTCAGGGAGCGGCGGTTTAGGGGTTAAACTATTTATTTAGTTGCAGAGAGGTGCGGGATCAGCAGTATAGGGGTTAATAATTTTATAATAGAGGGCGACGGTGTAGGGGGGGCAGGATAGGGGTTACTAGGTATACTGTAGGTGGCAGCGGTGTCCGGGAGCGGCGGTTTAGGGGTTAATACATTTATAAGATTTGCGGCAGGGTCTAGGAGCGGTGGTTTAGGGGTTAATACATTTATAAGAGTTGCGGCAGGGTCTAGGAGCGGCGGTTTAGGGGTTAGTAACTTTATTGAGTAGTAGTTTAGTGTGAGTGCTTAGTGACAGGCTAGCAATAAAGCTGGGAAAAAGCCGAAGGGCAGCGAGATCGGATGAGTGATAACTGTCACAGTCCGCTGCTCATCGCCCCGCGGCTTTTTGACAGCTTTATTTGAATAGGCGTATTTTTTCAGGTCCGCGGCGGCGATGTGAGGCGAGCTTAGGCGGGCGTATTGGGCCGGCGAAGCCAGAAAAGTAGACGGCTTGATAACTACCCTCCATTGTCTTGTTTCTTCACCAAACTTTTCTTGAGCATGAACTGTTGCCCTGAAATACTACTTTAAAATGTCTTGATACACTTTTGAATTCATTGCTCTCTCAATAATTGCAAGGCATCCAGTCCCTCTACCATAGAGTCTTGCATACTTGCCAAAAAGTTTAGCTTTTTCTCATCTGTATACATCACATTTCCCAGAAGCATTGATGAACATCCAGGAGGTCTTGGACGAACTTAAAACAACCCACAATGTTTTTTTTTAGACAGCAGTGGATTCCTCTGTGGTTTCCTTCCATGAACACCATTCTTGTTCAGTGTTTTTCTTATAGTGGAAACATGAACAAAGACTTTCACATTTTGTAGAGTTTTCTGGAGGTCTTTTGTTATTTTGCTTAGGTTCCTTCTTACCTCTTTCAGGTTTGCCGTTGTGCTCTTGGAGTGACCTTTGCAAGATGCTCATTTCTAGGGCGAGTAGTCCTGAATTTTCTCAATTTGTAAATAATTTGTATTTACCGGGGATTGATAAACACCCAGATTTTAGCAATGCTTTATAACCTTTTCTAACTTCATACATCTCTATAATGTGTCTTCTAAGGTGCTGTGAAAGTTGTTGAGATCAATTTATGGTTCACACTAACCAATCTTTCTTAAAAAGAACAGGTTTGTCTGTAACCAGGCTTTGTGTGCCTTAATTTAAAGGGCAGGATACCTGTGCAACCAACACTTTCAATCTCATCTCCTTAAAGGAAACACCTGTCTCCAAGTAGGTTTTGGAGAAGTTGTTAAGACAGAGGTTCACTTACTTTTCAAAGTCTACACTGTGAATGATTTTTTAATGTCTTTAATAAAAATTTGGAAAGTACAACTGTTTATGTGTTTTTAGTTTAGTCAGATCGCATTTGCCTATAATTGATACTTAGATGAAGATCAAACTGCATTTTATGAGTAATCAATGCAGAAATCCAGGTAATTCCAAAGGGTTAGCAACAAATATTTTTAATTGTATAGAACAGAACCTCATGAAGAACTCAACTACTTGTGCAACATCTACTTAGAACACCCTTGCCTTAACATACCATTGACTTAGCGCTCAAGCACGTTCCCGTATGGATTTTTCTGTGTACCCCCCATAGTCTATTATGTGAGGGTATATAACGCACCTGCGCAATCTGACATGCAGATGTTAGTGTGCCCTAGACTATCGTTTGAGCTGTAAACAGAAGGGCTATTGATAATATTTTTTGCGTTCTGCATGTAATCTAGGACAAAATGAGTATGATCCAGTTGTAGCAATTTATTTATATAACTGCATTTCATACAATTCTTCTTTTTTTATTTTAACTATTGCAATATGACAAAAGTAGTAGAACAAAAATGAACATTTTGTTGTAGAAAAGTAGGAATCAAAAGGTCTGCCTCAAAGCAACTTTATAAACAAGATGAAGAGCCATGTGCTAAAAGTTTTTAGAATATGACAGTGTCTGATTTATAATAAGAACATTAATTAAATGGTGGAAGGAAAATGCAGAGATTTTATTTCAGCAATGGCACATGTCTATTTAGACATGAGATCCAGACAGAACATACAATTTTAGACAACTTTCCAATTTACTTCTATTATCAAATGTTCTTCATTCTCTTGGATTGCTTTGTTAAAGAAGCAGGAATTAACTGCGGAGAGCTAGCTGAAGGAACCTGGTCAGCAAATGATAAGAGGAATATATCTGCAGCCTGCAATCAGAAGCTAGCTCCTGAGCCTACATAGTTATGCTTTTCAACAAAGGATATCAAGAGAACAAAACAAATGATATAATAGAAGTACAATGGAATGTTTTCAAAAATCACATGCTCTGTATGAATAATAATATAGGATTTGCAAACAACAGACTTGGAGACTTTTTTTAGAAATTTAAAGTTTGTAGTCTTACTACAATACTTTGAAAGCATATTACTCAGACATTATTTATGGTGGTACAATATTAAACTCAACATGTAATTCCCCATAAAGGGCCAGATTACAAATGGCGTGCTAAAGATAGTGCACGGGATAGCCAATTTTGCTTGACTGCTCTACCATTAGAGTGCAACTTTGATATTACAAGTAAATGGTAAAGCACATTAACCAGACAAGGGTTAGCACAGCAGTCTTTGCTCAAGCACAAACTATACTTTCAATGGATATCACTAGCATGCAAATTTGTGTGGGTATTAGAAGTGGAAAGTTATAGTTTGCGTTCAAGTGAAAGCTGAATCTGCACTTAAATATTTAGCGTAACTTAAACTCTGAAGTAAACCGTAAGAGTAAAAAAATAAATGTTCAAAAAACACATTAAATAGAATATTATACACTAATATACACTTTCAACTTGTAATATGAGCACTAACTCGGTTGCGATACATTTTTATTTAGCTTGCCACTTGTAATCTGGCCCAAAACGTTTATTTATCTGTGGTTAATGCTTTTTCTGTATTTTTTGTATTTATTTGATCAGTTTTTTCTTTTACCCTGAAAATCTTACAAAGTGATTGTTTGACATGTCCCTAATTTGTCACAGCAAAGGAAAAATTAGAAATGATACTAAGAAGATACCTCCCTGTACTGAAAAATCATTACAATGTGCTAACAAAAGGACAGTTTTCTTGCATGAAAACATTTATTTTATGAGCCGATCGTTTACAATGTAGTGCTTAATTATGTATCTATAATTGTTTCATGACCCTTTAAATAATAAAACAATAAACTGTGCTGTTTGAATTTCAGAATTTGCTTTATAAAACTATGATATGAACAGAGCATCTATTTTCCGTGATCTGTCTATAACTAAATCAAAGCTATGCTAATGCAATGTTTGCTTTTTCTTTAAGAAACTTGGCAGAAACCAGGGGCACAATCACATATACGGCGCAGGTTTCGGCGCAAGCGTGGGAACCTGTACCGCCCGTAATTTCACCTCGCACATCGGGGTATTACATATACGGCGCCGGCAGTTCATAAAGTGCCATAAGTTGGATAAACTAGCGATGTACAGAAATGAGCGTAACTACAAATTTCTGGAGTCGCTAGTGACTTACGGCACTTTAGAAACTGCCGGCGCCTAAGAAAAGTAAAGAAAATAACAAATCTCCAGTAAAAGTCTAACCTGCCTCCCAAAAATAAGCCCGACACGTAAAACCGCTTTATCCGCAATCCCCCCTCTCATTACTAATATTAAATGTATTAACCCCTAGACCGACAACCCTCCACAACGCAATATGCCTATTTAAACCATTAACCCCTATATCCGCCATCAAACCCATACCGCAAGTAATAAATAAATAATTAACCCCTAAACCGCCATAGCCCACAACGCAATTGACCTATTCAAGTATTAACCCCTAAACCGCCATAGCCCACATAGCCTATTAAATGTATTAACCCCTAATCTGCCGCCGCCAACGTCGCCGCCACTATAATAAAGTTATTAACCCCTAAACCTAAGTCTAACCTTAACCCTAACACCCTAACTTAAATATTATTTAAATAAATCTAAATAAAATTACTATTATTAACTAAATTATTCCTATTTAAAACTAAATACTTACCTGTAAAATAAACCCTAAGATAGCTACAATATAATTAATAATTAAATTATAGCTATTTTAGGATTTATTTTTATTTTACAGTCAACTTTGTATTTATTTTAACAAGGTACAATAGTTATTAAACAGTTATTAACTATTTAATAACTACCTAGTAAAAATAAGTACAAATTTACCGGTAAAATAAATCCTAACTCAAGGTGGCAGAGGGAGAGGACAGATCCAGGCGCAATAACATCAGATTCCGCGGAATCCCAGAATCGGTAGCGCCATCCGACCTGCAAGACTTCTTGAGGGAACTGTTTCATTCGCTGATTGGTAGCCCAGAGGGCCTGACCGCCACCATGGAATGGGCACACAGAGCACTGCGCTCTACAAACGTGGCACAAGATAAACCGAGGGACATAATAGTTTGCTTCCATAGTTTTCTATATAAGGATAGGCTGATGCAGGCAGCCTTCAAGAAACCATCTCTGAGCGAGAAATTTAAAGATATCCAGCTCCTCCCCGACCTCTCGGCTTATACCCTACAACAGAGGCGCCACTATCAATCCGTCACTATCACTCTGCGAAAAAACAATATTAAGTACAAATGGGGATTCCCAACTCGCCTTATCATCACCAAGGACAATCAAAACTTTGTGGCTACGACTCTGACCCAGGGCCTAACTCTTCTCACCAACTGGGGCCTTAGACCAGAGCCTCCTCCCCAACGGGACCCTCCCTACCCTAAGTTGTGGGCTTCCGCCCCAGAGTGGACTGTCAATGACCAAAGGGCCAAAAGGGCAAAACTACCTCAGCCCACAGCTATGTCTTAACTCCTGGAGCTAGCCCTTCTCAGTCACTTTCTGGGACAAATGTTGCTACTGACTCATAGCCACTCGGTGTCTTTCTGTTTTTCAGGTTCACTGTTATGTGTTTGCAATACCTGTTGATTGTGTTTTGTTCAAGTTTGTTCTGCTGGTTATTATATTATTGTTCTATAGCAAATTATTCAGAATGCCTTTAATGTTAGTTCATATCTTAGTTATTACTTATAGCAGAGTGGGGCTGCTCTCAATGATGCCCCTAACCTTGTGTAACTTAGTTTAATATCCCCAACTGCTCCGCCCTCACGTAGAAGTCCACCCTAGGACTCTTTGAGGTGGACTATTTCCACCACATTTTTGAGCGCTCCTTTTAGTGCTCTTTCTTCCCCACCCACCCCTCTTCTACTACTCCCTCTATCCCCTCCGACCCACAACATAGTCCAAATTCCCCATAGAGCTCATGTCCACCATTAGGCTTTCGACACATAATGTTAGAGGTCTCAACTCGCCTCATAAACAAAGCCTGTTACTTAGGACATTGAAACACCATAACCCAGATGTGGTATTCCTTCAGGAGACCCATTGGCTGGAAAAGGAGCCTCCTAGGCTCATCTCCAAGTCCTATACCCATATTGAAACCGCCTCTTATACTAAAAAAGCCAGAGGAGTTGCGATATTGTTGCACAAGCGTCTGGCCTTCGAAAAAGTAGAAGTTATTAGAGACCCCCAGGCAAGATTTGTTATTCTTATCTGTAAAATAAACCATGTCACTTATACCCTAGTGTCCGTATATCTCCCGAATTCCAAACAGCCACAATATCTAAAACACGTTCTCCATGTCCTTTTTCAAGTTCAACAAGGGAGAGTCCTCATAGCGGGCGACTTTAACATGGTCTGGGACCACCTACTAGACAGAAGACCCAGGTCTACAGACCTAACATCCTCCCCAGATAAACAACTTTCACACAAATTCCGGCAAATAATGTCTGCCTCGGGCCTGTATGATATATGGAGAGCCCTGCATCCTAAATATCACGACTATACCCACTTTTCACACTCCCACAAGCTATACTCAAGGCTCGATTACATCTTCTCCACGGCTGACTCCCTTGACTTAGTTAAGATGGCCAAGATTTCCCTATGTGCCTGGTCGGATCATGATCTAGTTCAGACCGACATAATATCTACTAACACTACCCACATTAGACCCAAATGGAGACTGCCCCACCAGATCTTAGAGGACATACCATTTAGAGAGGAACTCCGCAGAGATATCACCCACTTTATTCAAACTAATGACAATCTAATGGTCAGGGATGACACATTATGGGGTGCGGCTAAAGCCACAATCAGAGGTATTCTCATCACTAAACAATCGCATCTTAGAAAGCAGACAGGCCTCTCGCAAGCCCATATCAAGTTGCGACAACTAGAAGCATGCAATAGAAGTGCAGTCACAGCAGAGACCACATCTCAAATTATTGAGATCAAAGACCACATTTCCAGGATTGAACTGCGCAGAAGCCAACTTAACCTCACCAAGCTTAAGCACTTATTTTATTATAAAGGCAATAAAGCTGATACCCTGTTGGCAAACAAAATTAGGAACAGATTGGGGGCATCCCGTATCCATTCCATACAATCATCAGGATCTCTTCTACAGATCCCGTCTCAAATAGGCGACACGTTTGCCGATTACTATGCTAAGCTCTATAATATAGCCACAGCCGAGTCTCCTAGGTCCTCTTCTCAGGAGGTTTTGGAGACCTACCTTAAGACCCTGTCGCTTCCCATGCTCGCCCCAGAACAACGAGATGTCTTGAGCTCCCCCTTCTCTCTTCCAGAAGTTTTAAGAGTTATAAAGAACGCAAAGTCTTTCAAGTCCCCTGGCCCAGACGGTTACCCTGCTCATTTTTATAAGGCCTATGCCCAGGAACTTGCCCCGTTACTACTGAAGTTCTATAATTTGGCTAGAGAGGAGGGTCACTTTAAGAGTGAATTTTTGGAAGCCAATATAGTCACCATCCTTAAGCCCGACAAGGACCCACGCTTTGTGCGAGTTACAGGCCTATCTCTTTGATAAACACGGACATCAAGTTCTATTCAAAGATTCTAGCTAATCGTCTCGCTAGTTTTCTTCCTTCCCTGATAGACCTGGATCAGGTGGGATTTGTCCCCCTCCGAGAGGGCCCGGACAACACGAGGCGCCTCCTTAACATACTTACTTTTGCCTCACGGCTTCGTAGACCGCTCAAGGTCATCTCTCTCGACGCTGAGAAGGCGTTTGACCGGGTCAGATGGCAATACCTTTGGGCAGTCCTTAAGTGATTCCATTTTCCCCCCGACTTCATAGTGGCCGTTCAGGCCCTCTACTCCACTCCTACTGCATCCGTGAGTGGCCTGGGCTTCCACTCCTCGCTCTTCTCCATTACAAATGGCACCAGACAGGGGTGCCCCCTCTCGCCACTCTTGTTTGCCCTCTCAATAGAACCCCTGGCTGAGCAGATCAGAACTGACCCTCGAATCAAAGGTGTCACCCTGTCAGGCACATCGCACAAAATCGCACTTTTTGCTGACGATGTTACTCTTATCTTGTCACACCCTGAGCAGGGTATACCCAGACTCCTAGATATACTCACCACTTTCGGGGCCCACTCTTACTATAAGTTAAATCTGTCAAAAACGCAAGTGTACACGCAAGGGTTGACAAGGACACAATTAGTCTCCCTCACTGAGACTTATAAATTTAATTGGACTGAACACTCTGTTCTACACTTGGGTGTCAGGATCTCTAGTAGCCTTCCTCAAACAATTAAAGACAACTATCTTCCTCTCCTAACTTCTCTCCGCTCCCTACGGAAGGATTGGAAC
This sequence comes from Bombina bombina, assembly GCF_027579735.1. Classification (NCBI taxonomy): domain Eukaryota; kingdom Metazoa; phylum Chordata; class Amphibia; order Anura; family Bombinatoridae; genus Bombina; species Bombina bombina. The sequence goes on from NC_069500.1 coordinate 1,118,710,070, forward strand.
CTCCAGCATGTATCCTGGCTAGGTAGGATCACGGCGCTGAAAATGTCTTTCCTCCCCAGGTTGACGTATCTATTCCGCTGCCTGCCCATTAAAATACCGAGGCATTTGCTTCTTCAATTTCAAAGCGGGTTTATCAAATTTATTTGGATGGATAAACCCCCTAGAGTCGCCCACAGGGTACTTCAAATCCCTAAATCTATGGGAGGCATTGCATCTCCGTCAGTGGTACGGTATTACGAGGGCGCAATGCTTACCCATGTTGCTCAATGGGGGGTAAGGGCGTCGGATGCCAAATGGAAATCCATAGAACAGGTCTCGCTGCCCTTCCAAATTGCCTTATGGGACCTAATTTGGACCCTGCCACATTGCCGAAGGGAGCTTGCCCTAACCAACCCAGTCGTCTGTGAATGCCTTAGCTTTTGGGATAGAATACGGCATCATCCTCATGTAGCCCCGCACCCTTCCCCAGTCGCCTCCATTGCGGGCCTACTCTCGGGTCTGCAAGACTCTCACCCTAATAAGTGGGTTCAACTAGGAATCAATAGTATATCGGACCTTTGGTCCACGTCCCCCCGAGACTCATTTAAACAACTATCCCAGATCGGTGTTGAGGTCCAGATCCCTTCGTATCTACCCTTTGAATACCAGAGGATCAAGAGTTTCCTAAGCAGCTGGGGCTTTAAACCGCTAACTCTCTGGGAGTCCATTTGGGCAAGGGGAGACCGGCTATGTAGGCCCCTCTCTTTCCATTATGTGCTATTAGGCAGATCACACAGCCCGGAAACCCCTAACCATTTTTCCCGATGGGAAACGCTGACAGGGAGACACACCACCCCTGAGGAATGGTAACGAGCTTTCTCCCTGACCCAGAAAGCTATTCATTGCACAACATTGTACGAAACCTATTTCAAACTTCTATCTCACTGGTACTATGTGCCTACTAGGTTAGCAAAAATATTCCCAAAGGTGTCCCCCAAATGCTGGCGGAATTGTGGCCACAGGGGCAATGCTCTACACATATGGTGGGGGTGTCCCGTTATTCAGCCTCTATGGCAAAAGTGTTTTTCGGTGCTACAGGGTATCGGTATTAGGCTTCCCAAGCTGCTTGCTACAGCCCTTCTCCACCTAAACCTTCATTCCCTTCCTAAAAACCATGCGTATATTTGCATCTACTTATTCATGATTATAAAATACTCTATTGCATGCTCCTGGAAAAAGGAACGGGCCCCAAGCTGGGCGATGATCTGTAATAATATGGCATACGTTTACACAATGGAAAAGGATATCTTTTACAAACTAAATAAATCTGATCTATTTGAATTGATCTGGGCTTACTGGAAGGAGTCTCAAAACACAGACTGGAAACCCAATGCAACTGCCCAAGACACATAGCCCCTTAACGGCATCTCCCCCATGACAGTCACCTATTTGGCACTCTTATGACCTTTTTCTCCTACCCCTACCCCTTCCCCCCCCTCTTTTTTACCTTCCCATTCCTTCTCCCTCATCCTTCCTTTCTCTCAGAGAAGTTCTTTACTCTCAGTCATTATGACCCCCCCCTCCATATTCTTAGACTTGTCAGCCATGGATCAAGGCTCGACAAGTCGGTCATGTACACAACATTCTGTAATTGACGAAAAAGTTTATTTACAAGCTGGACGCTCTAATTTTCCTATTACTTATGTATATTTTGCACTGTTGGTTTGGAGCTGCGTCTCCTAGGTTTATTTACATTTACTTTATTGACTTTCAATAAAAATTTAAACTTAAAAAAAAAAAAAAAAATCCTAACCTAAATTACAATTAAACCTAACACTACACTATAATTAAATTAATTACATAAACTAAGTACAATTAAATAAAATAAACTAAAGTACAAAAAACAACAAACTCTAAATTACAGAAAATAAAAAATGAATTACAATTTTTTTAAGCTAATTACACCTACTCTAATCCCCCTAATAAAACAAAAAAGCCCCCCAAAATAATAAAATTCCCTACCCTATACTAAAATACAAATAGCCCTTAAAAGGGCTTTTTGCGGGGCATTGCCCCAAAGTAATCAGCTCTTTTACCTGTAAAATAAAAGACAATACCCCCTCAACATTACAACCCACCAACCACACACCCAACCCTATTCTAAAACCCACCCAATCCCCCCTTAATAAAACCTAACACTACCCCCTTGAACATCACCCTACCTTGAGCCATCTTCACCCAGCCGGGCAGAAGTGGACATCCAGAGGGGCAGAAGTCTTCATCCGATCGGGCCAGAAGAGGTCCTCCAAGCGACAGAAGTCTTCATCTAGGCGGCATCTTCTATCTTCTTCCATCCGGAGCGGAGCAGTTCCATCTTGAAGACATCCAACGTGGAGCATCCTCTTCCTTCTTGATCCGACGACTAAATGAAGGTTCCTTTAAGTTACATCATCCAAGATGGCGTCCCTTCAATTCCAATTGGCTGATAGAATCCTATCAGCCAATCGGAAATAAGGTAGGAAAAATCCTATTGGCTGATGTAATCACCCAATAGGATTGAGCTCGCATTCTATTGGCTGTTCCAATCAGCCAATAGAATGCAAGCTCAATCCTATTGGCTGATTGGATCAGCCAATAGGATTGAACTTCAATCCTATTGGCTGATTGCATCAGCCAATAGGATTTTTCCTACCTTATTTCCGATTGGCTGATAGGATTCAATCAGCCAATCGGAATTGAAGGGATGCCATCTTGGATGACATCACTTAAAGGAACCTTCATTCAGTCGTCGGATCAAGAAGGAAGAGGATGCTCCGCGTCGGATGTCTTCAAGATGGACCCGCTCCGCTCCGGATGGAAGAAGATAGAAGATGCCGCCTGGATGAAGACTTCTGCCGCTTGGAGGACCTCTTCTGGCCGGATCGGATTAAGACTTCTGCCCCTCTGGATGTCCACTTTTGCCCGGCTGGGTGAAGACGGCTCAAGGTAGGGTGATCTTCAAGGGGGTAGTGTTAGGTTTTATTAAGGGGGGATTGGGTGGGATTTAGAATAGTGTTGGGTGTGTGGGTGGTGGGTGTAATGTTGGGGGGGTATTTTATTTTATTTTACAGGTAAAAGAGCTGATTACTTTGGGGCAATGCCCTGCAAAAAGCCCTTTTAAGGACTATTTGTAATTTAGTATAATTTAATGTAATTTAGTTTATGTAATTAATTTAATTATAGTGTAGTGTTAGGTTTAATTGTAATTTAGGTTAGGATTTATTTTACAGGTAAATTTATACTTATTTTAACTAGGTAGTTATTAAATAGTTAATAACTATTTAATAACAATTGTACCTAGTTAAAATAAATACAAAGTTGCCTGTAAAATAAAAATAAATACTATAATAGCTATAATGTAATTATTAATTATATTGTAGCTATCTTAGGGTTTATTTTATAGGTAAATATTTAGTTTTAAATAGGAATAATTTAGTTAACAATAGTAAATTGATTTAGATTTATTTAAATAATATTTAAGTTAGGGGGGTGTTAGGGTTAAGGTTAGACTTAGGTTTAGGGGTTAATAACTTTATTATAGTGGCGGCGACGTTGGCGGCGGCAGATTAGGGGTTAATACATTTAATAGGCTATGTGGGCTATGGCGGTTTAGGGGTTAATACTTGAATAGGTCAATTGCGTTGTGGGCTATGGCAGTTTAGGGGTTAATTATTTAGTTATTACTTGCGGTGTGGGTTTGATGGTGGATATAGGGGTTAATGGTTTAAATAGGCATATTGCGTTGTGGAGGGTTGTCGGTCTAGGGGTTAATACATTTAATATTAGTAATGAGAGGGGGGATTGCGAATAAAGCGGTTTTACGTGTCGGGCTTATTTTTGGGAGGCAGGTTAGACTTTTACTGGAGATTTGTTATTTTCTTAGGGGTTAGCTATTATAACTATTATAACTATTATTAACTATTATAGTGGCAGCGACGTTGGCAGCGGCAGATTAGGGGTTAATACATTTAATAGGCTATGTGGGCTATGGCAGTTTAGGGGTTAATAATTTAGTTATTACTTGTGGGCTATGGCGGTTTAGGGGTTAATAGAGTTTATTAGTTATTGCGGTGGGGGATTGCGGTTGACAGGTAGATAGACATTGCGCATGCGTTAGGTGTTAATTTATTTTTGCATGCATTTTCGGGAGTTACGGTGCTCCCATACTCAGCGCAAGGCCTGCTACGACTGCCTTTTATGGCGAGGTAAAAATGGAGTAAGATTTCTCCATTTTCACCACGTAAGGCCTTGCGCTGGATATTAGATACCAATTTACGACGCGGTCCCATGTTAGCCTATGGGAGTAAAAATTTGTGAGCGACGGGTGAAATATACGTGCCGCATTTATATGCGGCACTGTATATAGGATACCAAAATCACGTAAAAACTGGCGTTGCCGGCTTTTGCGGGCGACGCTTCATATGTAATGGAGGCCCAGGAGTAGTTACATCTTTTCTAGGTCTTTGATGTAATTTTGATAAAATAGATCAAACAGTTTAACCCTCTTAGCAGCATGGATCTTGAAATTATGCACATATTGATACATATTACGTGCTTTTTGCTATGCGTTACTTTTGATGTTTATAATTTCAGCATACATGTGTATAATTTTTTCATCAATATGTTTTTCATCATTTTCTTGTAATCTGTTTTCTTTTGTGCAGTTCCTACTAAATGATATCTAAAGTTGAAAAGATGTAGGGACAAATTTATCATGGAACTTGCCCATCCAGAATTGCAAGTAGCAGACAGCATTTGCCGCCTGTATTTATCATTGCATGAGCTTTGCATCTCAGCCCCCCCTACGTGGCTTCTCGATCACCCCTGATAGATCAGTCCAGAGTGAAATTAATCGCAAATTTTAATTAAAATACTGTCTGATATATTCACTATAAAATGAAAACAAATGTGAAATTTAAAAATATACTGATTATACATAAAACAAATATTTTATTTATTGAGTTTAAAAAATATCTGCATTCACACAAATAAAATTAAATCAATGAATTGAGCTACTTAGACATATTTTGATGCTAAGCAAAAACAGCTGCAAAAACCTTGTTACCAAGCTTTCTCAAGGAAGTTATGAAGGATTGGAAGTAATATTACATTTATGCTACATTGTGTAGCATGTTAACAATGAATTAGTCCCAAATTGCTTTTTAACATACCAAACCCACTTTGGAAGACAATGATTTCAAGCACAACAGGCATAATATATCCCATTCTAAAAAGCATGAAGATTTAGTGGAAACAATTTATTCAGGAACAACGTTGGTCAAAACCCTGCTATCTAACAGGTTGAATTATCTGGTTCTTAATAAAAATGTATTTTTTTTAAATAAATACACCCCATTATTATGAGTGCTGTCATTATGGAACCAAGGTTGCACTGAGCGTATCTGAAGGAGAGTTGCTGCACATGCTCAAACAAGTCAGCACTGGAATGTAGTGAAAGCTAGATTTCAACATGGCAGCACCCATGACTAGAGAGAGGTGGGGAACAAAATCAGTACAATGCTTATAAACTCATGCTTCTGTAACACTCTCTAGAGAGGCCTAAAAGTCAATTCTGTAACCTAGTTTTTATTTTTTGTTTTTTAAATGCAAATCTGTAAACCAGCTGTCCTGCAATATTATGAAGAAAATCTTAGGTTGCATAATTTTTGGCCTCTCATAAAAATGTCAAACAAACATAATTTTATAACACAGCATAATATCCTTTTTACAAATCATTTATTCATGTACTGAGACCACATTCTATCTCTGCCCGTTTTCATTTTATAAAATCATGGAAGGGCCCAGTAACAATTTATTATTTGCAGTTGTTTGTGTGCATTGAGCATTTTGTTTTTGTTAACAGCGTTTCAGTATTTACTAACCGCTAGTAAGAACATTTATTTGTGGTGAAGCTTTCACTCTTTCAGCTGCATAGAGCTTTCTAGCAAAATGTGCACGGTATAACTGTTGAAAGCGAAATTCTGTGATGCATAAATATAAAGTTGATCTACATGAAATATATTACTCTATTTTCTACTTTATACTATATCCATTATGTAATGTACCTATATTGCACAATAGATGAGTTTGGGGAACTTATAGCAAATACTTTTATTATTTGCTTTACTAAATCTGTCTCGTTTAATGTAGAAAAAAGTTAAACTAAATGCTTTGCAGTTTTATACTGTTTAAAATTGTATAACTTGCATAATCTCACTTTATTGGGATGGAGTATATTGGTTTCTTTGCCTTGAAGGATTCTCAAGAACCATCTATTATTTATTAAAATTTTGTGGATGACAGAAACATTGGCAGACTAAAAGTCTAATAAATGAATATTCTCTGCCCAGGGCTTTACAGATGGAGATTTATCAAAAATTCAGTTTGGAGGAGCGAATGTGTCAGGATTCCAAATAGTAGACTATGATGATCGGGCAGTTGAATCATTTATACAGCGTTGGTCAACATTAGAAGAGAAAGAGTACCCTGGGGCACACACTACTACAATTAAGGTAAAATATTTTGTATGTTTTTGTATGCTTGAGATTGTTTATAAATTACCAGGGACATGTATAACATTTACCCCACTCTTACAAGGTAATGTTCTTGAGAATACGTTAATAAAATTCTACAGTTGTCTACATGGATTATTTTTTTAATTCTGTTACAACCATTTTGGTTTTATTTTTTCATGTGTAAAACATAGGAATCTTGGAAGCTTTGAGTTTACAACTATATTACATTAATCTGTTATTGCAAAAGACAGATTGATTGGGGACAAATAAAATGCAAAGATCATTTCTTCATCATTTCTGTCATTTTAAAAAGTTCTCTCTTGATAGATGTTTTCTTCTAAGTGTAATGACTTTGCTTACTGAAAGCCCTCTAGGCGTTTTTGCAGTTAGGGCTAAATGCACAGTTTTATTGCTGAGTGCTTTCATGTTTGGCTATTTTGCATTGAGGGTTGGTGCAAATCTTTTCTTTCATGTACATTTTTATTTAAAGGGACATACAATATTAATAATAAAATTCTCTAATATTCTACAACATTGAATTTTTTTCACTATAGATTGCATATAACTAATTGGTTAACCTCCACAAGGGGTTAAACACAGGCCAGCATTTATCAAATCTCGGACGGATGAGTTTTTGCTCACACAAACCTGTCCACCCAGGATAACAGAATTGCTTGTGCAATGCCGCCCCCTGCTAGCCCAATGGCTTGTGAGTAGGAGGTTGTCTATCACCCCAAGGCAAACGTACCTGGGGTGATTTAAACAACCAGCTAATAGCTGGTGTACTGGTTAAGAAGCTGTGGTCTGATGACTGCTGTTTCCTAACTTTTGGCTGTAAGCTTGTTCAGCTCTGGACCAATAGTGGATTTCCACTTCAGAGCTTACTTTATCAATGTTTTACTGTCTTTGTTTTGATTAAAATCATATCTCTTTGTAAGCAGTAGTGTATTAATAAGTTTATGGTTACCTCATTGTTGATCTCCTTATTACATCTGTCCTAATTTAGTAATATTTTGTTCATTCTGTAAAATAAACCCAATTACAAGTCAGATACACCTATGGTTAAAGTGGCAATAGCAAATATTGTATGTATCCATTAGAACCATGCAAATTGCTTCACTCTGATTTTTGTGTTGTTTTCAAAGTCAAAGTTGATCCAATCCATTAGAAAGCTCTATATGGAACAGTTTGTCACATGGTTTTCTAGTGGAGTTGAAGCACATTAGTTTCACTAGTACTTTGCACTGAGAAATTTCATAGCATTATTCTGATTTTTCAATAAAACTTCAGTATATTTGCAGGATATTTTGACCTGCAAGTGTAAGTTTAGCAAATTAGAGTCAAAACAAATTCCAATTATTGTGCCCCAAAGTTGTTGATAATTTTTTTCTGTAAAATCATGAAATCATTCTTTAGTAAAATACAATGTATACAAGATTAGATGTTAAAGAACCAATTCCAAAAAATGTTAAGTCTTTCTGGAGGGTTTAAAAGTCTTGTGAATTTTTGGAAAATGGTAAGAAATTGTGACTTTTGGTAGCTTTATCCAAATAAATGAAACTTATCATTGTTTATGACGTTGTTTCAAAACCTCTTTTTTTGCAAATTATAAAGGCTTATTATTTAACTGATAACTAGTAATATGCATTAAAAATTGTATCAGATAAAAGGCAGAGGACTTTATTGTTATAATAATTGGTGTTCTGTATAACATCACCTCTGCTCTTGTTTGCCTGTCTAATCACAATGGTGTCATTATCTCTATGTTTTTCAAAGCCTGCTTTTCATAAATAGTATATTATGAATCATCCTTCTTTCTAAATCCTTTACATCTTAAGTAATTAATGCCACATATGTTTTAGGTTTTTCCCTTGGTCTGGGTTACTAAATTATTATTCAGAATGATTTGATTATCATTGTCATCATTTTCCATTCTTAACTATTTTAATTATAAAGATAAAACATATCTAATTTGGATTTATTCTTCAAGTCTCATACCCTTAAAGGGTTATTTTTTGTATATTTCTTTCTAAAGACAAAAAAACTTATTTCAATCCCAGAGTCTAAGGGCTTGATTTATCATGTGTCAAGCGGACATGATTCGCTATATCGCATTTATCATTGCACACGCATTTCACCAGAATGCAGGGGCTGTCAATCATTGTATCAGGATAAATTCTATCTGCCTCCTTTTACGACCGATGCGAGCCTGAAACGACGGGCCTCTGAAGCAACATCCGCTGCTTAATAAATGGAGCCCAATTTCTTAAAGTGATGGTATACAAATAAATCGGTAATGTTAGTGATATATTAGATGGAGTTTAATTCATCAGTTGTAAAGAAGTTGCGCTATAACTTACTTTTTAATATAGATATGAAATTCAAATACCCATTAGTTTACAGAAAAATTTGCTTTAGAAGTGGGCGGAGGAGCATGACGTATTTGAATTTTATATTTATATTTAAAAGTAAGTTCTAGCGCATCTTCATTACAACGGATGAATTAAACTCCATCTAAAACATCACTAACATTACGGATCTGATTTTATAAAGGGGGGGGGGGGGAGTTTACCATCACTTCAAACAAACACAAAAAAGAAAGGAAATTTCTGGCTATTTATTCATTTCAGAATTGGTTAATCTAATGAAATTCACAAAGAGGGCATTATGAAAAGTGAAAATATGTAAAAATAGGTGTTATTTTGTAGTAGTCCTACACGGATATTTGTAAGCGCATATCACTTTAGCACTAGCACCCTGCAATGCTAAGTGCTTAAAGGGACAATGTACTGTAAAATTTTTTTTTTTTTACATGTTTCCAGTGACTTGTTATACCAGTTGCAGGTATGATATATTGCTTCTTTAGTTTTATTTTTGTATACAAAATAACTGCTTTTGTTCTTTTAATTCAAAACCTATTAAATGGGTTGAGCTTGCAGGGAAATCAGATCTCTTTGATCTCTTTATTGTATCACTTTCTATACACACACATATGCTCCTTTATATTATCTCTGTCTTTATACTAAAGTCGAAAACTTAAGCCCTAATTATCAAATTTTCTGCTGAATGGCAACATTTTCAAAAGGGATTCAGCACAATGTCGAGAAAGACGGCAAAATATTCCAAGCGGCTGACATCATTATTTAAAGACAGCATCACTGAGAGGCATTTTACTATACATTACAATGGGTGCAGTTGCTGGAAATATATTCCAAGCAGCATCAGCACTGACACTGGTAATGTAAAGTATAGGATCCCTTTTAAATATATTGCACAACCTACTAAACATAACTATAAACCCCTAAACCACCAATACACCACCACATTATCCCCCTAACCTAATTAACCCCTACACAGTTAAAACCCCACTGAATTATCCCCCTAACCTACTTAACCCCTACACCACTGATACCCCTCTACATTATCACCCTAACCTACTGAACACCTACACCGCCAATACCCCACTGCAATAACCTTTCTACTCTACTTAACCCCTAAACCTCCACAAACCCACCATGAACTACACCTACACTACTTAACACCTAAACAGCTAACCCAACCAAGAACCTAACCTAACACTCCCTAAGTTACACATCCACCCAAAAAAGCCTGTCACTAAACCCCATAGATGGTACTCACCCAACTTGAATATGACTCTTAGATGGGCAGCTACTACTCCAAGGCAGTGCTCCAGTCAGCCAATAGAATGAAAGCTTTTTCTATTGGCTAATTGGACTAAGAATTAAAATATCAGCCCATTAAAATGCAATGGCACCCCTATATAAGGGCATACATTGCATTCAAACTTCAGTGTGCAGCGGTGATGTGACCACATGAAGAGTACGTCGGGGATGCTTTAGTGTAATGCCCTTCTCAGGGTATCTTGTTTTAGCATAGGGTTTCTTTTTTTTTTTAAGATAGTTTTTTTAAACAGGGCTTTTTTTCAGGGCAAAAGAGGTATAATCGCTTTAGGGCAATCATGGCAATCTTTTTTTTAGGACAGTTTTTTTTAGCTTAGGGGTTTTTTTAGAATAAAAAATGTGTTTAAAAGTAAAAGATCTAACATCACTTTAGGGCAATGTCCTGCCAAATATCCTTCTAAGGTCAATGCCCTACCAAATGCCCTCACCAGGGCAATTTTTAGTTTAGGTTTCTTAAGATAGGCTTTTTATTTGGAGGTGGGGGGTTACTTTGGTTTTAGAATAGGGATACATTTTTTTGCCAAGTAAAAAAGCTAAATCACTTTAGGGCAATGCCAATACGAAATGCCCTTTTCAGGGTAATTTTTAGAGTAGCTTTTAGTGTTAGTATAGGGTTTTTTATTTTGGGTGGGATTTTTAGTTTTAGGATAGGTTTTACTGTTTGTTTTATTTTTGGTAGTGTTTTTTTGTAATGTGTTTTGTTATTTTCTGCAATTTTTTTTATTTTTTTATTTTGTGTATCTTTGGGAGTGTTATCTTAGCGGTGTGGGGGGGTAAGCTGTTAGGGGGTTAATAGGTTAAGGGGTGGGGTATTCAATTTTAAATGATTGCTGATGGTTTAAATGATATGCATTTTCTTGTAAATGCATATTCATTCAAGTATTATATAGATTGTAAACATCTTTTTGTGTTTTTTATTATTTTAAACATAGATATATAATTTAAAATATATAATTATGTTATATGAGATATTAGCGGAAAAGTTATAATTTTTGCACTACTGACTTTAATAAAATAATTATATATTGTAAATTATATTTTTATGTTTAAAATAATAAAAAGAACATGAAAAATCAACATAGTTCCTATAGTTATAATAGAAAGGTTTTTTTTGTCTTTATTAGTCAGGTATAGAGAAGATGTAGGTATTCTGTGGGAGTTAGCTGGGTGTTCAATGGAATAACCTGCCTTTTAATTTGGATACATAGCCAGTAGTGCAACAAATTCTAAGGGCAACCCTGCAGGTTAAGTATATGGCTTCAGCCATATTTGTCTCGCCACCTTTTCAGTTTTTTTCAGATTTTCCAGTGTGAGACAGGTAGTGTAGGTTTAGTAACAGGAAGGGTAAGTATATATTATTTGAAGTGTTCCTACACAGAAACTGTTTTTTGTTTCAGTGAACGCTCTTGCCTGTGCTGTATAGGAACACTTCAAATACAGCCCCCCTTCTACTGATAGTGCAGGCAAATGGTAATGTCGGTGGAGTTCTGCAGAAGTCGCAATCCCTATTAAATCCTATACAGTTGAAAAAAATAGCAACAGCACCAGCAATGGTTAATCTTCAACCTTTATTTTATCACAACTCAGTTTCAGGTTATAGAGCGAGTGGAGAGACCCAGGAGAGGAGGGGATAGCGAGCTGTTACTTAAAAGGCGTGAGGCCTTCTGGATTTTCAAGTTAGATGCATTACATCCCAAAGGCCTAAATAGAGATCTAGATTGGTCCCTTTTTCTCTGATATGTTAAGACTTTCCTATGTTCTTTAGATTAGATTTCCATGAATTCTTATAAAAAGTTTGATGAGGTATTTTTCTTAATACTAAAAAGAATATAAATTGGTGCCATTACCAATCTCTCAGAGGAATTTTGTATATATATGATATGTATTAAGTTGTACTTATTTGTTTATTATAGATTTTAAACGAACATAATTGTATATTGCTAGCTTGATGTAGTATCAATGTTTGTCCAGCAGGTGATAGTAAAGTCATAATAAGGTGATTATGCACCTGTGAGTATGCTTACCTGTATGGTATAAAGGGGGTGTGTTTTACACTAGTTGGATTTTCACATGATTAAGGGCTAAGTTCCCGAAACATTGTGTTTTGTTTCTCTTGTCCTAAAATAAAGGTTGAAGATTAAACATTACTGGTGCTGTTGCTATTTTGTTCGACTGTATTGAATGTATAGGACAGGTCTCCTCCCTGGCAACTTGCACAGCTCTGCTGGATGTGCTGAAATCCTATCCTTGCCCTATTATATCCTACTAGTACTAAAGCCCGTGTACACGGGCCATTTTTTGCAGTATAGCGGTCCCATCCCTTGCTCTCTCCCCCCTCTCCTTTGCTCTCTTCTTCCCCCCTCTCTTTTGCTTTCTCTCCCCCCCTCTCCTTTGCTCTCTCTCCCCTCTTTTGCTCTATCTCTCCCCTCTTTTGCTCTCTCTCTCCCCTCTTTTGCTCTCTCTCCCCTCTTTGGCTCTCTCCCTCCTTTCTTTTGCTCTCTCTCCCCCCTCTTTTGTTCTCTCCCCCCTCTTTGGCTCTCTCCCCCCCTCTTTGGCTCTCCCCCCCGTGTTTGGCTCTCCCCCCCTCTTTGGCTCTCTCTCCCCCCTCTTTGGCTCGCTCTCCTCACTCCCCCTCTTTGGCTGGCTCTCCTCTTTGGCTCTCTCTCTCCCCCCTCTTTGGCTCCCCCCCTTTGGCTCTCTCCCCCTCTTTGGCTCTCTCCCCAACCTTTGGCTCTCTTCCCCCCCTCTTTGGCTCTATTTCCCCTCTTTGGCTCTCCCCCCCTCTTTGGCTCTCTCCCCCTTCTCTTTTGCTCTCTCTCTCCCCTCTTTGGCTTCTCTCCCCCCTCTTTTGTTCTCTCCCCCCTCTTTGGCTCTCTCCCCCCCTCTTTGGCTCTCTCTCCCCCCTCTTTGGCTCTCTCTCCCCCCTCTTTTGCTCTCTCTCTCTTTGGCTCTCTCTCCTCTTTGGCTCTCTTTCCTCTTTGGCTCTCTCTCCCCCCCCCTCTTTGGCTCTCCCCCCCTTTGGCTCTCCCCCCCTTGGCTCTCTCCCCCCCTCTTTGGCTCTCTCCCCCCCCTCTTTGGCTCCCCCCCCTCTTTGGCTCTCTCTCCCCCCTCTTTGTCTCTCTCTCCTCTTTGGCTCTTTTTCCTCTTTGGCTCTCTCTCTCCCCCTCTTTGGCTCTCCCCCCCTTTGGCTCTCTCCCCTCCCTCTTTTGCTCTCTCTCTCTCCACTCTTTGGCTCTCTCCCCCCCTCTTTTGTTCTCTCCCCCCCCTCTTTGGCTCTCTCCCCCCCTCTTTGCCCCCCCTCTTTGGCTCTCCCCCCCCTCTTTGGCTCTCTCCCACCCTCTTTGGCTCTCCCTCCCCCCTCTTTTGCTCTCTCTCCTCTTTGGCTTTCTCTCCTCTTTGGCTCTCTCTCCTCTTTGGCTCTCTCTCTCCCCCCTCTTTGGCTCTCCCCCCTTTTGGCTCTCCCCCCCCTTTGGCTCTCTCCCCCCCCTCTTTGGCTCTCTCCCCCCCTCTTTGGCTCCCCCCCCCCTTTGGCTCTCTCTCCCCCCTATTTGGCTCTCTCTCCTCTTTGGCTCTCTCTCCTCTTTGGCTCTTTTTCCTCGTTGGCTCTTTTTCCTCTTTGGCTCTCTCTCTCCCCCCTCTTTGGCTCCCCCCCCCTTTGGCTCTCTCTCCCCCCTCTTTGGCTCTCTCTCCCCTCTTTGGCTCTCTCTCCCCTCTTTGGCTCTCTCTCCTCTTTGGCTCTCTCTCCTCTTTGGCTCTCTCTCCTCTTTGGCTCTTTTTCCTCTTTGGCTCTCTCTCTCCCCCCCTCTTTGGCTCCCCCCCCCTTTGGCTCTCTCTCCCCCCTCTTTGGCTCTCTCTCCCCTCTTTGGCTCTCTCTCCCCTCTTTGGCTCTCTCTCCTCTTTGGCTCTCTCTCCTCTTTGGCTCTTTTTCCTCTTTGGCTCTCTCTCTCCCCCCCTCTTTGGTTCTCCCCCCCCCCTTTGACTCTCTCCCCCCCATCTTTGGCTCTCTCTCCCCCCCTCTCCCCCACCTCCCCCCCTCCCCCCCTCTTTGGCTCTCTCTCCCCCGTCTTTGGCTCTCCCCCCTCTTTTGCTCTCTCTCCTCTTTGGCTCTCTCTCCTCTTTGGCTCTCTCTCCTCTTTGGCTCTCTTTCCTCTTTGGCTCTCTCTCTCCCCCATCTTTGGCTCTCTCCCCCCCTCTTTGGCCCTTCTCCTCCCCTCTTTGACCCTTCTCCCCCCCTCTTTGGCCCTTCTCCCCCCCCCCCTCTTTGGCCCTTCTCCCCCCCCTCTTTGGCCCTTCTCCCCCCCCTCTTTGGCCCTTCTCCCCCCCTCTTTGGCCCTTCTTCCCCCCTCTCCTGCTTCCTCTCTGGCTCTGTCTTCATTGAATTCCTTTGCCTCTATGGCCACGCCCCCATCGTGGCACCCCGCCCGGCCATGCCCCATCGCGGCGACACCCATCCGGTCACGCCCCTTGCAATGCCCGGCCACGCCCCCATCACAATGCTCCCGTGGCCACGCTCCCTGACACTCCACTTCAGCCTTGCTCTGTGCTGAGTGCTGAGTGTCAGGATCCAAACGGTCAGTATGTTTGTCACGTGCAGTCTCTACTGCGCATGACTGCATCTGACAAACATACTTGGCCATTTATTATATAGGATGGGAGACACATCACCTTTTGCTGGAACTTTGCGGGTCACCCCCTTTTTTTTAGAATATATTGACAGACCGATGGACTACGAGCCAGGAGAACCCATGCAGGCAGTTTCTTGTTGGTTTGTCAACGTTTTGAATATAAAGGCCTTAGAGAGAGCAATTGAAAATTTTCGTTTTATGACATCTCCCGTTGGGAGTATAATTTCTTTTGCTGGCTATGTTTACTTAGCTTTTCTATAAGTAATTCTTAAGTACAGAAACTTGCAGTATAGGTAGGGTTACCACAGGCAAAGTCAGCAATTTCAAATACTGATAGAAACTTAAAGGTGCTATTTGTCAACAATTTAATACCCTCCAGCAGGTAAAAATGGATCTTTGGCAACAAATTAAAGGTGAAAAAAATATAGGATACACTTTCCCTTTAAGCTCCACAAGGTACTGCTGTTGAATGCCATTGCTGATTGGCTTAGGAGCTGTATTGACTTGAGACCAGCAGCTCTCTGTGGCTCTTGAAGGTAATTTAACTATTTGTTTAACTCCTTTACAGGGTCGCTGGTACTTAAAATAACATGTAACGATTTAGAGCATGTAAATGGTCTTTAACGCTTGTTTTTTTAATTGTGTGCAGTTTATATTTGGTATAATAGTGCATGGTTAGATGTTTATTCCTTCTGATCTCTGCAATTTGCATTAAGTTTATACTGGTGGATAAGTACAAAAATAGCAATATTAATGTGTATGCTCAAGGGATTGAAAAAGATAACAGAGATCTGTAATGCTGCTTGTTAGCAGAAATAAAATGTTCATTTAGCATTAAAATGTCATCTCAGATAACTAGTACATTTATTCCAGTATTTTGCAAGAGGAAAACAACATTCTTATTTACTTCATGTGTGATCGACATAAATTACTGTCTGCAGTGGTGTTTTGCTCACTGCACAGCTCATTAGAATACACAGAGCTGGATTACAATCATGCTGTTTATTGTAGTGGCAGGGTCAGTACATACTCATAGCTACAACCTTCATGCACTGATATGAGACTCATAAGGTATCAGAATCAAGTGCAGACAGCCTTTTCTGTTTAGTGTGACTGTGTTGTGCCAGCTGAACATGACAATGAGAGATGCTAGTACAGCTGAGGCGTTGCTCATTATTGTGAATATTAAAGAAAGCCTTTGATAATTATATAACAGCTGATACTCAAAAAAAGGTAAATGAGGATGATTAAATAGGCACAAGTATTAATGGAATTAACACCTTTTTTAAACCCTACTCACAAACCAGCCCCACCACAGTAAATCCTGACAATGTCAGACTTGTCCCCCACATGGTTAACACTTCTTATAATCCTAATTAACCTCACCTGGATCCTCTAAATATAAGATATAATACAATCTTAGCACCTAAGGGACCCTTTCAAATGACCACCACTGTTAACCCAAGACCCTCTAGTACACCATAGCCCAAGATAACCCCCATCTACATTTAACTACACATACGATATGCCCACCATAAACACCTTTAATCACTCTCTCGTAACATGATCCCCCGCAGAGCCAAGTAGTTTGGTATTGCGGTGAGCTATATGGAATACAGAGGTTAAAGCGATAGGAAATAACAAAAATGTTATTGTTTAAAAAAAAAAAAAAAAGATAATCCCTTTATTTACCATTCCCCCAGTTTTCATAACCAACACTGTTATAGGAATATACCTTATACCTCTGTAATTACCTTGCATCTAAGCTTCTGCAGACTGCCTCCTTATCTCTGATTCTTTGACAGACTTGCATTTCAGGTAATTAGTGCTGACTCTTAAATAACTTCACGTGCATGAGCACAATGTTATTTATATTCGCAAATGGAAGAAACACAAAATAGCTGTCCATCTCCTCGGTCTGGGGCTCCATGCAAGATCTCACCTCGTGGAGTTTCAATGATCATGAGAATGGTGAGGAATCAGCCCAGAACTACACGGGAGGATCTTGTCAATGAACTCAAGGCAGCTAGGACCATATTCACCAAGTAAAACAATTGGTAATACACTACGCCGTGAAGGACTAAAATCCTGCAGTGCTCGCAAGGTCCCCCTGCTCAAGATAGCACATGTACAGGCCTGTCTGAAAATTGCCAATGAACATCTGTATGATTCAGAGGAGAATTTGGTGAAAGTGTTGTGGTCAGATGAGACCAAAATTGAGCTCTTTGGCATGAAACTCAGCTCGCTGTGTTTGGAGGAGGAGGAATACAGCCTATGACCCCAAGAACACCATCCCCACCGTCAAACATGGAGGTGGAAATGTTACGCTTTAGGGGTCTTTTTCTGCTAAGAGGACAAGACAAATTTACTGCATCAAAAGGATTTTCACTTTTAATCTTTATTACATATTTAGTATAATATATAACCACCTCACACAGTATATCCTTCACTCTCACTATTATTACTACTATTATTATAATGGTGGTGATTAGCATATCTCATAAGGAGAAAAGGGAAAGTCACTTCTAATACCAATCACTTGATATACGCACTGACATTTGACATTTTATATTTATGTGAAAAATCTGTGAGAGTTTTTAGTTACAATTATTTATATATAGGGTTGAGTATAGTATAGTTTAGTTACCTATAGCACTTATTATTTGTAATTTATTGTCACCACATCAACATATGAGAGAATATTGAGTCTTACAGTATCTATTATTATTGTTTTTTATATACAATTTATTATTTCTTGTGGGTGCCCCTACTATCATATTGGGGAGCGCTATATGTTCATCATGCAATTCATGCAAAAGTATCATAGGTTCACCCAATGCTCTTCCGTGGGGAAACTTTAAGTGAATGACTAATAGACAATCAGAGAGTGTTTTTGATATGACACACAGAAGCATGATGGCATTTGTAGTTTATCAGAATAAGATGGCAGCTACAGTTCATTGCAATGTGACACCAACCAATTAAATGGATTAATAGCACAAGCCCCCTCCAGGAACAAAAGGACAACAAGTAACAGTCACGCTAACACATTATCCGGGTACTTCCGGTATAAAATATAGAGGCATGATGGTACTTGTAGTTATTCAGATAAGGCCTGTTAGAGAATAACATACAATCACGCAGACACATTTTCCTTGTAGTTTCCGGCACAGAGGCATGATGGTACTTGCAGTCATTAGACTAGGAGCACACGAACCAATTAGATGCCCCAAATTATACAAGCCTCCTTAAGATGGCTTACAATTGGTCAAGGAACGATTACCTACGGAGTTTGTTTACATTTATACACTTGTAACGATCTCATAATCAACACATCTTTATTTAGATCTAATTTCACAGACAACTACATTAGAGTTATTGTTCATGGATTCCTTTTTAAGTTAACAGACTACATAATAAAAAATTATAATAAACTTCTAATTAAGGCAACAAGTGGGAGTTTTTGGAAAGGAAAGGTTTTATTGGTTGATGTAAGGAAGGGGAGGGTTTATTGCAAACATATGGTTACTGATCCCTATATAAAGGGGATTTAAACAGTTTTAGAGTATACAAAGCCTGATGAAACAGGGTCTTCCCTGAGAAACGCGTCGCTATTATCTCTGCATATACAAGGAGACTTGCCTTATAACACACCCAGCTGTAATTTGTTGCACTGATGGTATTTTTATCTTTTGAAAAATAAAATACTTGAAACTTTTTTAACAAATCTGGTGTTCGTGTGGCATTTCCCTTGCCAGTAACCATAAGGCTGTCCTAGCCTTCCTCCCCTCTGGACATAATGTTCCTTTTTGCTGGAAGTGAACCTAGATAAGGGTTGCTGTTGTGAGATCCACGGCAAATATAAGGATATCCTGACGGGGATCCCCTGGTACAGCCAGCTGTTTGCTTTTAAATACCAGCCTGCCCCCTACAGGGCACAAGAGAGAGCCTTCACCGTTTGTGAGTATCCCTGATCTCATCTTGCTTGGATTTTGTCAGCTTTGATTGATCTACACATGTGGCGCCTCTGTTTCTGTTTTCCTTGCAGTTAACCATTCTCAAAAGGATGATGGACGTGATCATGTACCATGAAATCTTTGGTGAAACGTCCTTCCCTCAGCCAGGGCATTGAAAATGGGTTGTGGATGTGTATTCCAGCATGACAATGACCCAAAACACATGGCTAAGGCAACAAAGCAGTGGCTCAAGAAGAAGCACATTAAGGTTCCGGAGTAGCCTAGCCAGTCTCCAGACCTTAATCCCATAGAAAATCTGTGGAGGGAGCTGAAGGTTCGAGTTGTCAAATGTCAACCTCAAAACCTTAATGACTTGGAGAGGATCTGCAAAGAGGAGTGGAGTGGGACAAAATCCCTCCTGAAATGTGTGCAAACCTGTTGGCCAACTACAAGACACGTCTGACCTCTGTTATTGCCAACAAGGGTTTTGCCACCAAGTACTAAGTTATGTTTTGCAAAGGGGTCAAATACTTATTTCCCTCATTAAAATGCAAATCAATTTATAACTTTTTTGAAATGCGTTTCTCTGTCTCTCGCTGTTCAAATAAACCTACCATTAAAATTATAGACTGATCATTTCTTTGTCAGTAGTAAAACGTACAAAATTAGCAGGGGATTAAATCATTCTTTCCCTCACTGTATGTTGTATAGAAACATCAAGCAGTTATTAAATTGAATGGATTGGGTAGGGGTTTGTTCAAGAGTTCTGAGTCAATATAACTATAAAATGTATATGGCACAAATTATAAAGCAAGTCAATTGTTTTTTTTCTTGGCAAACAATTTTGTAGTTTTATACAATATTGTAATTATTTCCTTATACATTGCTGATTGTAATTAATTTCCACTTACATTATCACTTTGAAATATGACATTTTCTTCCCTTAAGCAGTATATAAAGTAATTGCCTAACCAGCTGATATTCCATACTATTCTGCTATGTCAGCTCCTGTTAGTCATATTATATTATTGTAACACTCCTCACACTAGGCTTTATGGCTATATCTGCTGGTGTGGAAACAAGTCACACATTTAAAAAGTATTCAGGTTGACTATTCAATTGCCCAAGTATTTCTACACCAAGCAAATCTATCAGATGTCTAAGCATTTAACATACAAATTCAAACACATTTACACCTTATTGATGTATTAAGCACATATCATCACATTTTCTTGATCTTCATTGCATAGAAAAGACCCATACCCTATGCAGCTCAATTTTCCAAAATACATTTTAAAATCTTTCTATATATTTTTTTACACTTCAATAAAAAAAACGAACATTATCCTTGATCTCAGTCTTTTAGAGTTTGCCTTGTGAAATCATTGTTCTCAGCTTAGCCATTTTTTGTAAAAAAAAATGGGAACCATCTTTGCAGAAATTCTTTTTGTCAGGCCCAAAATAATATTCCCCTCTTGTATGTTTTATCTTAAAGCTTGATGCTGGAGATTAGATTAGTGTGAGCACTTGATAGCAGTGGCAGGTACTGTGGTAATCACGGCTTTGTGGACCCCATGTTTATTCTGTGCTATTTATCTGATTCGTTTATTTGTTAAGTTAATATTGTGCCATCTGGCTGTCTGTATTTAACATCATATACAATAGTCTTAAATAAAGAGATAACAAAGATTATTATTCATGGCAGCCTTAAGTGTTTGATGATTTTCCTAACAAGCGCAACTAATGAAGTTTGCGGTAAACCTTTTCTCTTTGTTTTGAGCAATACTGAAATTAACATTTAACATTATAAAGTGCAGACACTTAAAGGGACAATCAGCCAAAATGGGAATCCACATGGAGACCTGTTAGTTTTGTATAGAAGCATTTTTGTAATATACATGTATTAGAAAAAACGCTTCTAATAAAAGCTATAGCTGTTTCAAAAGTGTATTTAAGTATGCACCGTGCACCAGCATTTTAAACACAGCGCTTGCTCAGAGCCTAAGGTGCGTATACCATCTGTAATGACTGGTTTGTTAATTGTGGACATGATACAAGCCCCACTGGAGCTTTGAGCAGCTGGTGCACTGCGAATATCTAGCTATGCTTCACATGCACGTGCAGAGAAAAATGTTAACACTAAAATTGTATATTGTAAATATGTTTCTATTGAAAGATGTAATTCACCTATGTCCCTTTAATTGTAATCATAAACATTCTGATCATCATATTTTATTTTTGAATATGCGAAGGGAGCATTTTATTAGATGCTGTTTAGCATATGTTTTAATTATTTTAATAAAACCTTTTGGAGCTATATGTGAAAGTGCTGCCATTTGTGAGTTAGATGAGATTCATCAGCCTTTACATACACCCCACTGGTCTGGTGTCCCCCTGCAAGTGGGAAAATATCCCCTTGGGGGTAATTTGGGGTTATTTTGTCCAGAGTACGCTATTTGCCACCCCACTTTTATTTTGACAGAGAGATTACTTTGATATTACGTTGCCTGTAGTCCTGGGATAAAAGCAGAGATACAACTGTCCAGTGTTGATTTCTTAATTCCTTTGCTCACATCTCATGATTGTTCCTGACCTTGCAACCTTTTGATGAGCTTGATATTAGTCTAATGAACTGGTTCTACATTGGACTTTCTTGAGGCACACTGATGTTTTTATATATTACTTTATTCTTATATTTTCCTCACTTTTTTTAAGCATTTTTATACTAAAAAGTCATTATTAGTGGGCAACCCTATTTTACTGCATTTTGCTGCATTGCTGATGACAGCCTTGTGTGTTTGATAAGTTTTCTAACACAATATTTCGAACACAATATTAATACAACTTATGAATACTTTCTCTTTGAGGCAAAGTGTAATTAACATTTGTATTCACTTGTAATAATTTTTATACACTTTGTAATTGTTAATCATAACCATTCTGATCAGCATATTTTATTTCTACATATTTGAATAGATATTAACCCTTTCATGCCGGGGGTTGACGTGTCTACATCGGAACAACTGTTCCCGATGTAAACAATTTTAAATCTTGCGATCGTGCACGTGATCACGAGATTTCAATGATGGGATTGTGTCAGGGGGGCGTCCCTATGATACTAGGCATGCCCTTCAGACCGCAATCCATCAGGGAAGCGCCAGTGGCTTCAGGAAAGCCAAGCTGTTAGGACGTTGTATTACATCCATCGGCGATAAAGCCCAGAAAATTCGGACGGGATACAACGTCGTAATGGCGTTAAAAAGGTCAAGTAAGGTGTTTTGTTTTTATTGGTGAAAACTGGTGCATTATAGTTTTTGATGAATTCAAAATTCTGGTAATTTTTTTCTGATTGGAGTGACTGTTGATTTAGAAATTGGTATATCGTTCTATATAATCTAATCTAATAATTGTATTATTATTACGATCTTTTAACATATTCATTAGAAACTAAAAATAAAATGGTGCTCTACATAAGAATTACCTTTCAAATCACTGGAAAACTAGTTTTATAAATCAGATAAGACATTTTTCCTTAAAAAGAAAATACACACACAGCATAATAAAGTTTGACATCAAGGTACATAAGTAAGTTCTATATTAATTTGCAATGCATTAGTTATTAAGGGATATGATACCTAAAACATCATTTGTGATTCAGAGCATCCCATTTTAAAAAAAGTTTCCAATTTCTTCTCTTAAATTTGCTTGGTTCCCATGATATTCGGTGTTGAAGAGATACCTAGATAGGCATCTGGAGCACTTAATGGTAGGAATTAGCGCTGTCATCTTATGTTCTTGCAAATGGATTACTTTCTTGCAAAACTGCTGCCATATTGTGCTCCAGAAATCTGCATGTTTCCCTCCTTTTCACAAAGCATACCAAGAGAACGAAGAAAAAAATGATACTAGAAGTAAATGAAAAAGTTTTTTCAAATTGCATGCTCTATCTGAATCAGGAATGAACATGTTTGGGTTTCATATTATTGGATATGCAAAATGAGATTATTAGATGTAAACAATGTCATTCTAAAATGATGTACAGGGCTCCATTTATTATAAAGCGGCAGCTGCTTTGGAGCTATTGTTGTGCCAACTCTGTCATGGGGGGGTGGAGTTAAATTACCCAGAAGCTGTAATGCGATTAATGGTGTGAGAGCAGGCGGAGGCGCTGTACTAGAACCTTTGTGTGCCATAATAAATGTGTGCACTTGTTTAAGACTTCATGCTCTATCTGAATCATGACAGTTTAATTATTACATGCAGCATTTAAAAGATATGGTTTAGTAAAAAATGCTGATTGTTATATACTCTTTTATTCTTCTAATATCAGAAATATGGCTACATTGCCTCAATTTGAAGCAGAGAACAAAATGAAGAAATGTAGAAAGTAAAATTATTTGCCTTTTTTAGATGATGCATAAAATGATTCATAGTTTCCCTTTGCTTTTAATGCATAATACTGCATGCCATGTATGTCTGATAAAAATGTATGAATAACAGTGTAAAATCAGAAAATAATTATCTTTCATGATGGCATAAGTTTAATTCCCAAATAAACAAAATAATGGCAGCACAACCTTCAGTATGCAGAAATCTTCATTTATTAAACAGGAGCAGGTATAGTGACTAAGTTTCGGGTCACATACCCTTAGTCATGTCAATTACAAAAGTGCAACACATCACCTTTAAATACCTTAACCAGGTGCACTAACTCCTCCCCTTTAACTCTTTCTTATCTATTACATTCTTAAGTCAATCAAGCTCCCTCTGTTGACAGAGGAGAAACACTTTTCTATATATAATCAAAATGAATTACACAAATATATACAGATATGTAACAGGTTAGTCCATTACCACAATTCCTTATGGGGAAAATAATTGTATATTAACCTTTTAAATACAAATTACAGAAATATACCCAAATCAAAATCTCTGTTCATTACCTTTCCAGATTTAAAGAATCTAGGGTATAAATCCAGAATAATTATTTTCTTTTCAACAGCAGCTCCCTATCACCCCTTCTCCTGGGGACAGGGACCCAGTCTATAACTTGAAACCTTAACTGTGAAATGCTGTGTCCTGCCTCAAGAAAATGGCAGACTACAGTGGGGCTTCTATGTCTTTTCTTCTAATGCCAGACTTGTGTTGCACCATTCTATCTCTTATCCTTTGTGTCGTTTCACCGATATAAATTCTGGCACACGGGCATTTAATCAGGTGCACCCACAAAGGTGGCATTACAGGTGAAATATCCCTTATTTTCAACCTTTTGCCTGTTGTAGGATGAAAAAAACTATCACCTTTAATTACACTATTGCAGCTAGAGCAGCCTAAACATGGAAGGTACGCTTTCTTTTGTGCACTAAGGTAGCTAGTCAAATCTCTTTTAAGACTGCATACAAGAGAGAAGTGCTCTACCAGGAATGAACAACAGCTCATTAGTCTTTTAAGACTACCCACATCTGCCCTGACTAACATGTCCCTCGATTATATGGACGTGTATCAGCTGGCATCGGAGGTTCTTTAAAAATCTTAACTTCTGGATGACAATTCTTAATAATATGCCAATGCCACCTAATTATTTTCTGTATATCAGGACTGCTAGTGTTGAATTCAGAGACAAATACCATTCTTTCCTCCTTATCCTTTTTTTAAGTTCAATTGCTTTTTGAGCGTGGAATCCTATTTTACTTCTTCTATACTCTCTTTAATCAATTCCACGGGGTAACCCATTTGCCAAAAACCGTATGCCTTCCTCAGTTAATCTAGTCTGAACTAATGTATCATCTTTTACAATTCTTTTAACTCGTAACAATTGACCTCTTAGGTAAAGATCTTTTTAATGAAGGGGGGTGTGGCACTGGTATAATGCAACAAAGTGTAGCAATCTGTTCCTTACGATATAGATCTGTTAACAGTGATCCATTATGTTTATATACCTTTGTGCTAAATTGCCTCAAATTGAAGCAGAAAACAAAATGAAGAAATGTAGAAAGTAAATTATTAGCCTTTGTAGATGATGCATAAAAAGATTCAATAGTTTCCCTTTGCTTTTTATGCATAATACTGGATGCCATGGATGTCTGATAAAAAATGTATGAATAACAATGTAAAATCAGAAAAGAATAATCTTTCATGAATGGCATAAGTTCAATTCCCAAAATGTTTCTTAATTTTAAAACAAAATAAGACATTTTCTATTCTTATGTATTTGGGACACATTGTTCTCCATCCTTGTTATCCAGTGGGCATGGACAAGTTATAAACTTTCTTTTAATTTCAACATCAAAATAAACATATTTATAAATTTTGTAAAAGTGCTTTTTCATATAAATAACGAAAATGTATAAATCCATTTAATTGCTGGTGTGTGTAACTGGGATCCTGTGATGTAATTTTTGGGCTATGTGTGTTACTGGTACCAATACTTTAGTAATAGAGGTGTTAATGGCATTTGAATGGTTAATGACTGGTGTGTACTTTACTGGCATGCAATGGGGTTAAAAATGGGTTTATGTGTGTTAAAAAAGCGTGAGTTAAAGCATTCTATTATTGCACTATTACTTGTTTATAACTTGTATACTACAGAACAGCAATGCACCCTTAGGAGATAGCTGAACACATCTGGTAAGTCAGTGACAAATGTGTGTAGCCACCAATTACGAGCTAGCTAACCAGTTCGTATAGGATATGTATTTATTTTCAACAAAGAATACTTAGAGAACAAAGTAAAATTGCATTGCTGTATCTAAATCATGTTAATTTTAATCTTGACTTTCCTATCTCTTTAATAATGGATCTTTGTTTTACTGGCACACAGGATCTTATTAAATGAGTTTTGTTACTTGCATGGGTTACTGCACAGATTTGTGGTGTGTTACTGGTCATGTCAACAGGTTTTAACAGAATAATCAAGCCCCTTTTTTTTATTTCATGTATCAGACAGAATATACAATTGTAAGCGACTTTCCAGTTTACTTCTATGGACCACATTAGCTAAACTTCTCATGGTATCCTTTGTTAGAAGGAGTAGGTTAGCTAAACATATCAGGTGAATGAATCACAAGAGAATATATGTGCATACAATTTTCCAGTTAAGTCTGTTATTAAATTTGCTTCATTATCTTGAATAAAGCAGTAATGAGCTACTAGGAGCTAGCTCAACACATCTGGTGAGCCAGTGACAAGAGGAATATATATGCAGTCTACCAGTATGTAAAAAGAGAATAAAATGATTACATACGTAACAATAAGGTATTTACATACACATATTAGATTTTCAACTATTAGAATTTTTAAATGTTTTATTACCCCCTAGAAATTACAGTTATTTTAGTATCATATCACATAACAAAGTTTAGTTTGTGTGAGTGGATATTTTTTTTAGCTTAAAGGGACATTAACCCAACATTTTTTTTTTAAATTATTCAAATAGAATACAATTTTGAACAACATTCCAATTTACTTCTATTATCTAATTTGCTTTATTCTTTAGATATCCTTTGTTTAGGAAATAAAAAATCACACAAGGCATCTATGTGTCAGCCCACAATCAGCAGCTTCTGAGCCTATCTAGATATGTTTTTCAGCAAAGGATATCAAGAGAAACAAGCAAATTAGATAATAGAAGTAAATTAGAACGCTGTTATAAATGACATGTTCTTTCTAAATCATAAAAGAAAAATTTGGTTTAAATGTCCCTTTAAACTACTATTCCAGTATTTATTATATTTATGAGAGAGAAAAAATATCTTAGTTATATTCAGTACTGTTTGGTGTGTTTTTTGTTTGTGTTATCATCTTTGTATTTACTTCTGTAGAGTTTCCCAGCTTATGAGTTGAGACTGTGGGGGTCAATTATCAAGACCACTGCTCCATAACTTGTCCTTCCTGCTCTGAGGCGGCGGACAGGAATCAACCTGATCGAATACGATCGGGTTGATTGACACCCCTGCTAGCGGCCAATCACAAGAACTGCTGGTGCAATGATAAATGTTGACAGCGTATGATGTCGGCATTTATCGATGTGCAGCGGACATCATACGCTACATCGTATCATGTCCGTTCGCACTATAATAAATATACCCCTGTAGCCGCTAAAGATGCAAATTCACGTATTGAACAAACAGCTTATTGTAAATACCAGCATTGTTTATTTTAAAGAATGCAATTGTGTTTCTTACCATGGAGACCAAGGGGCCTATCTGTCAAGCTCCGAATGGAGCTTGACGCCCCGTGTTTCTGGTGAGTCTTCAGACTTGCCAGAAACACAAGTTATGGAGCAGCGGTCTAAGACCGCTGCTCCATAACCCTGTCTTCCTGCTCTGATAAGGCGGACAGGAATCGCCACAATTCAAACCCGATCGAGGGCGGGATGGACGGCACATTGATCTGCAGGGCGGGATGGACGGCACAGGCCGGGAGCAAGCAGGATTGTGATTCAGGGAGGGGAGGCGGCAGGGGTAGGTGATACCCCAGGCTCACAGGTTGCGTGACCAGCTGCAGGAGAGTGGAGCAGCAAGGAGAAAAAGGGGAGTAGGCGGGAGAGGTAGGAGGGTGGAAGATGCAGGAATGGGGGGGAGAGGGAGAGTAATATGGCAGCCAGGGGTAGTTATGCAGAAGAATTGCTGCGAGGGGTTTGGCGCGTGAAGGGGATGCAGTTAGCGGGGGTGGGGGGGCAGAGGAGAATGGCAGGTAAGGTTGCACATAAGGTTACTGGAAATGGGAAGGGGTGGGGTAAGAGGGCGGGAAGGGGGGGGTGCAGCGGGCGGGGGGCAGGGACATCAGGGGGAGTGGTTCCGCTGGGGAGGGCTAATGTGACATGTTTAATTCCTGCAGGTGAGGGGAGTGAGCCAGTGGAGCAGGTGTGCGTTGGGGCAGAAGTATCTGCTGAAGCTGATGTGAGGGACCTGGAGGGGGACGCATTGTGGATATATATTCCTATAGTAAGCTGGAGGCAGAGGATTCTGGGGGAGGGGACATCATCGGGTCCGGTGGAAACACAACAGGTAGGGGATCTGGCTGCTTTGGAGCATTTGCTCCGGACATGGGTGCCGGGGCAAGTTGGGCAAGAGGAAAGGCGTGGGAGTGAGGTAGCTAGGTTAGGGTCTGTGGCTAGGGATGGTAGTGTTAGGAGAGGCAGAGGGGGGGACAGGACAGGGTTTTCACTCTCTCCTCCTCCGCCGATACGGCCACAGGGGAGGGACTCCCTGGTGTGCCACAGTCCCCGGAGATCTGGAGCTGGGTGGCGGCAGGAAAGGTCTTGCTCACCTAGGGAGAGAGAGAGGCATCTGGCCGTGAGGCAATCCCCAATGTGGGGGAGGTTGGAGAGGACGGCAGACAGGAGCAGGTCTTGGAGATCAAAGACGACATGAAAGGTGACAAGGAGAAGAAGGAAGAAGACAAAAGGAAGAAGAGGTACGGAAGTTACCAAAGACACTGTCCAATTGGTTTAAGGCGTTCTGCATTTTGGCAGCTGTGATTGGGGAGAAGTTCCCGGATCAGTGCTCGCTTTATTTTGTTACCATGATGAAATTGTGGGGGCGTACCGGACATATTGGGGGGTTAGCATGGTGGCGGTATGACGAGCAGCTCACGGTGCGGCCAGAAATGCGGTGGGATGATAGGGATATGGGGATATGGTTGGAATTGATGACCCCACTGTGTGGTTCCTTTCGTGCTCAAGTGGAGTGGGGGGCATGGCCGGCGGTGCGTCCAGGGGGAACGCAAGTGGGGGAGCAGCTGTGGCCATTAGAAAAGGCCTCTGCTTCCAGTTCAACGAAGGGCAGTGTAAGTTTGGAAGTGGATGCAAGTACAAGAATGCATGCTCAGGATGTGAAGGGAGTCATCCCTGGGCAGATGCTTTAAGAAGGGGAACAGAGGTGGGAAAGGAGGGGAGGCCTTCTTCTAAGGGCCAGGACCCCAGTGAATGTAAGAAAGAAGGTGCCCTGGTTAGAGCAGTTTGCTAAGGTCAGGGGAAAGGCCGGTGATGAGGAACTTCTTCTTACGGGGTTTAGTTTGGGTTTTTGGATCCGTTTGCCGAAGGGGGGGAGTTTAAGGTTTCGGGTAATTTAAAATCGGCCAGGGATTTTCCGGAGATCATTCAAGGGAAACTAGACAAGAAGTTGCATTGGGGCGAATGGCAGCCCCTTTTTGTTGCCTCCCATGAGGAACCTAAGGGTGTCCCAAGAAGGCCGCGGGACAATTTCGCATGATCCATCACTTGTCTTACCAGAAGGGAACGTCAGTTAATGATGGGATTGACCCGGAGGTGGCGGAGGTGAAATATGATTCTTTTGACAAGGCGATGGGTCTGGTGAGGGAGCAGGAAAAGGAGCGTTGTTGGGGAAAGTGGACGTGGAGGCGGCCTTTCGGCTGTTACTGGTGCATCCAGTGTGCCATCATTTGCTGGGGTGTTTTTTCCGGGGAGCCTTTTATGTGGATTTGTGTCTGCCGATGGGATGTTCCATCTCCTGTGCATACTTTGAGAAGTTTAGTACTTTCGTAAAGAGGGTGGTGCGACGGGTTT
Organism: Bombina bombina; assembly: GCF_027579735.1. Lineage (NCBI taxonomy): Eukaryota > Metazoa > Chordata > Amphibia > Anura > Bombinatoridae > Bombina > Bombina bombina. The sequence goes on from NC_069500.1 coordinate 1,118,739,413, forward strand.
CCAATTTGTCATCGGTTGTCCATTATGTGGATGACTTTCTGTTTGTGGAAGGGCGGGGAGTACGGATTGCAATCAGTTGATGGAAGATTTCTTCCAGGTGGCTTCAGAGTTTGGGATCCCGGTGGCTCATGAAAAAACGGTGGGCCCTGGAACTTCTTTGAGTTTTTTGGGTATTGAGATTGATTCTGAAACAATGGAATGTCGTTTGCCTCAGGACAAGTTGGTAGACCTGAAAGGCTCCATCACGGAGGCATTTGGGAAGCAGAAGCTACAGTGCAGGAAATTCAATCGTTGGTTGGCAAATTGAATTTTGCCTGCCGGATTATCCCGGTGGGGAGGGTTTTTGCAGGAGACTTTCGTTGGCCACGGGGGGGAGTGAAGGGCCTGCAGCATTGGGTCGGGTTGAGAGCCGAGCTGAAGGAAGACCTGAAAGTTTGGTTGACTTTCTAGATGACTTTAACGTGAGGGCTTTGGTAAGGAGAAGGTAGTGTCCAATGAAGAGTTGCACTTGTCACTGATGCTCGGGGTCGGTGGGCTTCGGGGCATATTGTATGGGGCAGTGGTGTGCGGGGTAGTGGCCTGCAGCTTGGAGGGAGAAGGCGCTGACTAAGAACTTGGTGTTCTTGGAGCTTTTTCCACTGTTGGTGGCATTAAAATTATGGTCCAGTAGGCTGCGGGAACAGAAGGGTGGTTTTCCATACTGATAATCTTGGAGTAGTGTTCGAATTAAATAAGTTGTTGTCTAGCTCGCTGCCAGTTGTGCGCTTGCTCAGGCTGTTTGTATTGGATTGTATGCGGTTGAATGTATATTTCCGTGCTGTTCATGTGCCAGGTTGTAAAAATGTGATCGCTGATGCTCTTTCTCGATTCCAGTGGGCTTGGTTTTGGGAGATGGCACCAGAAGTGGAGGAGGGAAGGTGTTCGATGTCCATTGGAGCTGTTGGAGTTGGAGTTTTGGAACTGTTGAAGGTGGCAAGGGGAGCGTTAGCTCTAGGTACCTGGGGATGCTTATGTGAGAACATGGGGGCAGTGGCTGCAATTTTTGAGGTTAAAAGGGGTGGAGTCCTCTAGAGAAGGGTGGATTCAGGGTTTGTTGGAGTGGATGGGGGAGTGGAGTAAAAAAGGCATGTCGAAATCTATGGTGGGAGGAATGTGGCAGCGTTGGGGTTTCTTTTTAAGCTGTTGGGTTGGGAGGACATAACTAAATTGTTTGTAGTTCAGTTGGCGGTGAAGGGGATTTGCAGGGGTATGGGGAGTTCGGATAAGAGGAGGCCGGTGGTTTTTGATATGCTGGTGAAGTTGTTGGAGATCTTGGGTGTGGTTTGTTCGGCGGACTTTGAGACGGTGTTGTTCAGAGGCAGCCATTTTGTTTTGCCTTTTTGGAGCCTTTCATATATCGGAATTAGTAGGGGCTATAGGAGGGACGTGGGGGGCCTGCAGGCCAGCAATGTTTCCATCAGAGATGGGGTTTGTGGATTTGTTGAGGCGATCCAAAATGGATCAGGAGGGGCTGGGTCGTTGGGTAAGGAATGGGAGAACGGGAGGGGCATGTTGCCCAGTTGGTTCTATGTTAGGTTTTTAGAGAGGCGGCCGGTTGGTTTCCTTCTCTGTTTGTGCATAAGAACGGGTCAGTATTATCTTGTTTTCAATTCTTAGCGGTCTTTGCGAAAGGGGTTGGTGAGCTGGGTTATCCATTATGGATTTTGGGGACACATTCCTTCCGCATTGAGTGGCTGCCACTGAGGGCTGCCAGCTTAGATTTTGGCGAGAATGGGTTAAAGAGAATGGTGGATGGAAGTCTTGGATATTATCGTTTGTATGTTAGGCCAGAGTGACAGTTTAGGATGTTATTTGTCTTGACAGGTCCAGTTCATTGTTGGATTACTAGGGCATTCCTTATATATTGGGCCCGCAAGGCAGCGGCAGTGAAAGAACAAGGAGTCCAGTTGACTTTCCTGAGGAGACAGTGTTGTTAAGATGGTTCGGGGTCAGGGGATGAGGTGGGACCAGATGCTTAGAAAGGTTGTGGACCTATGCTAGGCTTGTTTAGGCCTCCAGCTATTTTTAGTGATCCATGCCAGGGGTAACGATTTGGGCTTCCAGATGCAAAAAGATTTAGTGGACAAGATTAAGAGGGATTTGGGCTGGTTGAGGGAGTTGTTCCCGAATTTGTTATTGTGTGGTCCGACATTGAGCCCCGGTCAGTGTGGAGGGCGGCTTGGGATCACAAGAAGCTAGAGACCTCTAGAAAAAAGATCAATAGAACAGTTAGCAGTTTTGTGAGCAAGTTTGGGGGGTTCTGTATAGCATGTTGAATTTGAAGGTAAGACAGGTCATTTTTTTTCTTAAAAGATGGGGTTCATCTGAACGAGGTGGGTCTTCACCTTTTTAACTTCAACATTCGAGAAGGTGTTGCAGGCCTTGGCCCGTGTGGGGTCTGCATGTCCGTGATGTGCTGTGGTGGGGGTGCTTGTTTCATGGGATGTAAGTTAAGTAAAGTGGTACCTCCCAAAAGAGGCGGGAGAGTTGTGTGTGGGGGGTGTACCTGGCGGTATGCCAGTGGAAGGTACATCTCTGTGGGCAAGCACCTTAGGTTTTAAGTTTACATGTTGTTGAATTCTATTGAATTTATATGTTATATATTTATTAAATAATTTAATAAATGCGGGCTGCGGCCTTTACACCCACTTCCTTGTGTGTTGTATTATTTATAAAGTATAATGTATGCCTTATAGGGGGGTCAATGCGCCCCGGAGGAGAGCCTGGACAGAGGAGTATGTGACCCCCCTGCAGGCAAATGGAGCAGTCTGGGGGCGGAGCTGCGTGGAGCCCGGTATTTAGGGCTGTGACAATTGAGGTCTCCATCTTGTGTCCCTGTAATCGCAAGGCAAAATTCCCTCCCTGTTTGCTAGGTTTGTCGCAGCTGTAAGCGTGGGTGCTTGTTTCATGGGATGTAAATTAAGTAAAGTGGTACCTCCCAAAAGAGGCGGGAGAGTTGTTTGGGGGGGATTTACCTGGCGGTATGCCAGTGGAAGGTACATCCCTGTGGGCAAGCACCTTAGGTTCTTTGGTTTATAAGTTTACATGTGTTAAATTCTATTGAATTTATATGTTATATTTTTATTAAATTATTTAATAAATGCGGGCTGCGGCCTTTACACCCACTTCTCTTGTGTGTTGTATTATTTATAAAGCATAATGTATGCCTTATAGGGGGTTCACTCAAATAAAGTATTCTGTAATGCAATTGAGGCATTCTGTAACGCAAATAAAGCATTCTGTAATGCAAATAAAGCATTCTGTAATGCAAATAAAGCATTCTGTAAAGCAAATAAAGCATTCTGTAATGCAAATTAAGCATTCTGTAATGCAAATAAAGCACTCTTTAATGCAAATAAAGCATTCTGTAATGCAAATAAAGCATTCTGCAACACAAATAAAGCATTCTGTAACGCAAATAAAGCATTCTGTAACGCAAAGCATTCTGTAACGCAAATAAAGCATTCTGTAATGCAAACAAAGCATTCTGTAACACAAATAAAGCATTCTGTAATGCAAAGCATTCTGTAACACAAATAAAGCATTCTGTAACGCAAATAAAGCATTCTCTAACGCAACTAAAGCATTCTGTAACGAAAGTGAAGCATTCTGTAACACAAACAAAATATTCTGTAACGCAAATAAAGCATTCTGCAATGCAAACAAAGCATTCTGTAACGCAAATAAAGCATTCTGTAACGCAAATAAAGCATTCTGTAATGCAAATGAGGCATTCTGTAACGCAAATAAAGCATTCTGTAATGCAAATAAAGCATTCTGTAACTCAAATAATGCATTCTGTGACGCAAATAAAGCATTCTGTAACTCAAATAATGCATTCTGTGACGCAAATAATGCATTCTGCAACGCAAATAAAGCATTCTGTAACACAAATAAAGCATTCTGTAACGCAAATGAGGCATTCTGTAACGCAAATAAAGCATTCTGTAAATCAAATAAAGCATTCTGTAACGCAAATAAAGCATTCTGTAATGCAAACAAAGCATTCTGTAACACAAATAAAGCATTCTGTAACGCAAATAAAGCATTCTGTAATGCAAATAAAGCATTCTGTAATGCAAATAAAGCATTCTGTAATGCAAATAAAGCATTCTGTAACGCAAATGAGGCATTCTGTAATGCAAATAAAGCATTCTATAACGCAAATAAAGCATTCTGTAACGCAAATAAAGCATTCTGTAACGCAAACAAAGCATTCTGTAACACAAATAAAGCATTCTGTAATGCAAATAAAGCATTCTGTAATGCAAACAAAGCATTCTGTAACTCAAATAAAGCATTCTGTAACGCAAATGAAGCATTCTGTAACGCAAATGAGTCATTCTTTAACGCAAATAAAGCATTCTGTAACGCAAATAAAGCATTCTGTAATGCAAATAAAGCATTCTCTAATGTAATAAAAACATTCTGTAACTCAAATAAAGCATTCTGTAATGCAAATAAAGCATTCTGTAACACAAATAAAGCATTCTGTAACTCAAATAAAGCATTCTGTAACTCAAATAAAGCATTCTGTAACGCAAATGAAGCATTCTGTAACGCAAATGAGTCATTCTTTAACGCAAATAAAGCATTCTGTAACGCAAATAAAGCATTCTGTAATGCAAATAAAGCATTCTGTAACGCAAATAAGCATTCTGTAATGCAAATAAAGCATTCTGTAACGCAAACAAAGCATTCTGTAATGCAAATAAAGCATTCTGTAATGCAAATAAAGCATTCTGTAACACAAATAAAGCATTCTGTAACGCAAATAAAGCATTCTGTAACTAAAATAAAGCATTCTGTAATGCAAATAAAGCATTCTGGGGGGGGGGGCGGAGCCAGCATCTGAGGGAACTAGACGTGTGTATGAGGAGCTCCTAGATTTATCACGATATAGATGGTGTTTAAGTGTATTTAAAACAAATCTTTATTAAAGAAAAGCTGTACACATGTAGATCAGTCCTGATCAGAGTGAGTTTATGGAGGGGCAACATAGCTGGACTTAATGCATAGATGGTGAGATAACCTACATCGCACAGTGGCCATCTCTTTACTGGGGCCTTGAGGCACATCCCTATCCTACACCTCGAGTTCTAAGCTGCACTGAGCCTGTTAAACCTATCCTAGGTATGGAGAATCCAGCTGAAATCCTCTGAGTGTTAACAGCCCACTTTGAAAGACACTTCCTGAACAGGATCGAAAGGATATTAGCTGCATCGCAACGGAGCGCTACTCCAACATGTGACACTTTGTCTCCCACGAGGGAGTCAGCCACGGAAGAAGTAGAAGAGGCCATACATCAGCACGATGTGCTGCTCCCTTCTTTGCAACCATTACATTCTCCACATGAACCTGAGACAAGGGAAGAAGCTAGCATGAGGTGAACGTCAAAGAGGGCTCCTATAGTAGCTGCGCAGCAAGGGAGTTCAAGCCTGCTTGACGGCAGAGGTGAGACCGTGTCCCTATGGTATGAGAAGCAGAGGCGCAATGGTGGGACGGCAGCGACTGTTACAGCCGACTACTTGGACAACGCAGCTGATCCCTTGAGCCTGACACCTGCATTGCTATCTGAGGAGTATGTCCGGCTGTCCCCCTGTGGTGTGCCCCAGCCCCAGAGACTTGACCTGAAATACTGTTACCCTCCTGCATATAAGAGACCTAAACAGGGTGTTGGTTGAGCCTAGTATGTGGGACTGTATGGCCGCGCTGCACCCAGCGTTTACTGTACGAATTTGACTGTCAGTACTCTAGTATCATTATACGTTATGAAGACTTGAATAAGTCTGATAGGGGTATTTACAGTATGTGTTTAAGCTAGTACATTACTAATCTTGTATGTAATTTTTGAATTTTCATTTCAACCATATATGGGTTCCCCCAGAAGACTAAGTATGTATGTATATATCCGTGGATCCCCTAAAATGTCTTAATACACTAAGTATGAATCTTTGGCCATTAAGGAGTTCCTTCTAGTTTGGGCTCTTTAGGAGCAGCTCTTACTCTAATTAGAGACCTTTTAAACTGAAAATATTTCCTCTGAGAAGGGTCACGGAAGACTGGGTTCGATGAGCACTTGTTAGCGAATTAAACTAGTTTATTGTAGCACACAAACAGACAACCACTGAACCCAGTACCCTTAGAGCCTCTATTATGAGTCTTTCTGTAAATTGTCAGCCCTGGATCCGCTCTCTCCCTTCCCTCCCCCCTCTTTCCCTTTTTCTCCCCCTCTTTCCCCTTCTCTCCCCCCTCTTTCCCTCTCTCCCCCCTTTTTCTCCTCTCCCCCTCTTTCCCCCTCCTCTCTCCCTCCCCCCCCCTTTTTTTTTCTCTAACCCCTCTCTTCTTCCCTTTCCCTTCCCTTTCCCCCCTTACTATCTCCCCCCCCCCCCCTCCTTCCCTCCCCATTCCCTTCCCTTTCTCTCCCTTTTTTAAGCATGTGGTAAGGGATTAACATTTTATCCTCCACATTTCCTTCTGGCAGAGTTGGGTAGTCTCTGCCCTGTCCGTAGACTCCTTGTTTTAATGTGTCCCAGTATGACTGTAAAACTGGCTCTTCGGAAATTTACCATGATTGTTATTATGTGTTCAATACCTATAGAATATTTATCACTCTCATCTTAGCATAGGTGTTAGCCCACCTCTGTATCTATTACATGTGATGGAACTGCTGGCTTGATGTTAAGAGGTCAGAGATCTCCTATTTCTTACTAGATTACATACCCCTTTTTGATCCTACAACTTTTAGATATCCATTTTCATTGACCTCTTGACAGCTGTTTAATGTGAATAGTTACCTGATTGTACCTATTAATGTTTAAGTGTAAACGTGAAGCAGTCCATATAGTTACTTCCCTGACGCAGTGTTAGGTACTTATATATATATTGTTATCCTTAACTTTTCCATCTCCTTCAATTGTGTTACAAGTTGCCTGGACCTACCCATGGTCCTAGCTGGTAAATGAAGGAGGCTATAAAGTGTGGGTCTTGATTGGGCCTGCACTATCCAAAAGCCCTCCGAGTAGTACATTTACTTTAATGAGGTCCAAAAGTGGCCTCGGCTAACATTGGGGGAAAAGAGGGCGATTAGTGGTTTGCTCTTTCATTTTAGTTATATCCTTGTCTGTGAGCTTTCTATAAATGTCATGATGATGGATTTACTTTTAACATGATCTTAAGCACCTGTTTATGCCTATTATATCTGCCTTGCTATATATTATGTAACATGTGTTTGTCTGAGCAAACTGATTTTTGTTTTGTTATTGTTATTCCCTCAATAAAAAAAAATTTTTTAAAAAAAAAAAAATAATAAAAAAAAAAAAATAATAAAAAAAAAAAATAAAGCATTCTGTAAATCAAACAAAGCATTATGTAATGCAAATGAGGCATTCTGTAACGCAAATAAAGCATTCTGTCACGCAAACAAAGCATTCTGTAACACAAATAAAGCATTCTGTAATGCAAATAAAGCATTCTGTAATGCAAACAAAGCATTCTGTAACTCAAATAAAGCATTCTGTAACGCAAATGAAGCATTCTGTAACGCAAATGAGTCATTCTTTAACGCAAATAAAGCATTCTGTAACGCAAATAAAGCATTCTGTAATGCAAATAAAGCATTCTCTAATGTAATAAAAACATTCTGTAACTCAAATAAAGCATTCTGTAATGCAAATAAAGCATTCTGTAACACAAATAAAGCATTCTGTAACTCAAATAAAGCATTCTGTAACTCAAATAAAGCATTCTGTAACGCAAATGAAGCATTCTGTAACGCAAATGAGTCATTCTTTAACGCAAATAAAGCATTCTGTAACGCAAATAAAGCATTCTGTAATGCAAATAAAGCATTCTGTAACGCAAATAAGCATTCTGTAATGCAAATAAAGCATTCTGTAACGCAAACAAAGCATTCTGTAATGCAAATAAAGCATTCTGTAATGCAAATAAAGCATTCTGTAACACAAATAAAGCATTCTGTAACGCAAATAAAGCATTCTGTAACTAAAATAAAGCATTCTGTAATGCAAATAAAGCATTCTGGGGGGGGGGGGGGGCGGAGCCAGCATCTGAGGGAACTAGACGTGTGTATGAGGAGCTCCTAGATTTATCACGATATAGATGGTGTTTAAGTGTATTTAAAACAAATCTTTATTAAAGAAAAGCTGTACACATGTAGATCAGTCCTGATCAGAGTGAGTTTATGGAGGGGCAACATAGCTGGACTTAATGCATAGATGGTGAGATAACCTACATCGCACAGTGGCCATCTCTTTACTGGGGCCTTGAGGCACATCCCTATCCTACACCTCGAGTTCTAAGCTGCACTGAGCCTGTTAAACCTATCCTAGGTATGGAGAATCCAGCTGAAATCCTCTGAGTGTTAACAGCCCACTTTGAAAGACACTTCCTGAACAGGATCGAAAGGATATTAGCTGCATCGCAACGGAGCGCTACTCCAACATGTGACACTTTGTCTCCCACGAGGGAGTCAGCCACGGAAGAAGTAGAAGAGGCCATACATCAGCACGATGTGCTGCTCCCTTCTTTGCAACCATTACATTCTCCACATGAACCTGAGACAAGGGAAGAAGCTAGCATGAGGTGAACGTCAAAGAGGGCTCCTATAGTAGCTGCGCAGCAAGGGAGTTCAAGCCTGCTTGACGGCAGAGGTGAGACCGTGTCCCTATGGTATGAGAAGCAGAGGCGCAATGGTGGGGCGGCAGCGACTGTTACAGCCGACTACTTGGACAACGCAGCTGATCCCTTGAGCCTGACACCTGCATTGCTATCTGAGGAGTATGTCCGGCTGTCCCCCTGTGGTGTGCCCCAGCCCCAGAGACTTGACCTGAAATACTGTTACCCTCCTGCATATAAGAGACCTAAACAGGGTGTTGGTTGAGCCTAGTATGTGGGACTGTATGGCCGCGCTGCACCCAGCGTTTACTGTACGAATTTGACTGTCAGTACTCTAGTATCATTATACGTTATGAAGACTTGAATAAGTCTGATAGGGGTATTTACAGTATGTGTTTAAGCTAGTACATTACTAATCTTGTATGTAATTTTTGAATTTTCATTTCAACCATATATGGGTTCCCCCAGAAGACTAAGTATGTATGTATATATCCGTGGATCCCCTAAAATGTCTTAATACACTAAGTATGAATCTTTGGCCATTAAGGAGTTCCTTCTAGTTTGGGCTCTTTAGGAGCAGCTCTTACTCTAATTAGAGACCTTTTAAACTGAAAATATTTCCTCTGAGAAGGGTCACGGAAGACTGGGTTCGATGAGCACTTGTTAGCGAATTAAACTAGTTTATTGTAGCACACAAACAGACAACCACTGAACCCAGTACCCTTAGAGCCTCTATTATGAGTCTTTCTGTAAATTGTCAGCCCTGGATCCGCTCTCCCTTCCCTCCCCCTCTTTCCCTTTTTCTCCCCCCTCTTTCCCCTTCTCTCCCCCTCTTTCCCTCTCTCCCCCCTCTTTTTCTCCTCTCCCCTCTCTTCCCCCTCCTCTCTCCCTCCCCCCCCTTTTTTTTTCTCTAACCCCTCTCTTCTTCCCTTTCCCTTCCCTTTCCCCCCTTACTATCTCCCTTCCCCCCTCCTTCCCTCCCCATTCCCTTCCTTTCTCTCCCTTTTTTAAGCATGTGGTAAGGGATTAACATTTTATCCTCCACATTTCCTTCTGGCAGAGTTGGGTAGTCTCTGCCCTGTCCGTAGACTCCTTGTTTTAATGTGTCCCAGTATGACTGTAAAACTGGCTCTTCGGAAATTTACCATGATTGTTATTATGTGTTCAATACCTATAGAATATTTATCACTCTCATCTTAGCATAGGTGTTAGCCCACCTCTGTATCTATTACATGTGATGGAACTGCTGGCTTGATGTTAAGAGGTCAGAGATCTCCTATTTCTTACTAGATTACATACCCCTTTTTGATCCTACAACTTTTAGATATCCATTTTCATTGACCTCTTGACAGCTGTTTAATGTGAATAGTTACCTGATTGTACCTATTAATGTTTAAGTGTAAACGTGAAGCAGTCCATATAGTTACTTCCCTGACGCAGTGTTAGGTACTTATTATATATTGTTATCCTTAACTTTTCCATCTCCTTCAATTGTGTTACAAGTTGCCTGGACCTACCCATGGTCCTAGCTGGTAAATGAAGGAGGCTATAAAGTGTGGGTCTTGATTGGGCCTGCACTATCCAAAAGCCTCCGAGTAGTACATTTACTTTAATGAGGTCCAAAAGTGGCCTCGGCTAACATTGGGGGAAAAGAGGGCGATTAGTGGTTTGCTCTTTCATTTTAGTTATATCCTTGTCTGTGAGCTTTCTATAAATGTCATGATGATGGATTTACTTTTAACATGATCTTAAGCACCTGTTTATGCCTATTATATCTGCCTTGCTATATATTATGTAACATGTGTTTGTCTGAGCAAACTGATTTTTGTTTTGTTATTGTTATTCCCTCAATAAAAAAACATTTTTTTAAAAAAAAAAAATAATAAAAAAATAAAAATAAAGCATTCTGTAAATCAAACAAAGCATTATGTAATGCAAATGAGGCATTCTGTAACGCAAATAAAGCATTCTGTCACGCAAACAAAGCATTCTGTAACACAAATAAAGCATTCTGTAATGCAAATAAAGCATTCTGTAATGCAAACAAAGCATTCTGTAACTCAAATAAAGCATTCTGTAACGCAAATGAAGCATTCTGTAACGCAAATGAGTCATTCTTTAACGCAAATAAAGCATTCTGTAACGCAAATAAAGCATTCTGTAATGCAAATAAAGCATTCTCTAATGTAATAAAAACATTCTGTAACTCAAATAAAGCATTCTGTAATGCAAATAAAGCATTCTGTAACACAAATAAAGCATTCTGTAACTCAAATAAAGCATTCTGTAACTCAAATAAAGCATTCTGTAACGCAAATGAAGCATTCTGTAACGCAAATGAGTCATTCTTTAACGCAAATAAAGCATTCTGTAACGCAAATAAAGCATTCTGTAATGCAAATAAAGCATTCTGTAACGCAAATAAGCATTCTGTAATGCAAATAAAGCATTCTGTAACGCAAACAAAGCATTCTGTAATGCAAATAAAGCATTCTGTAATGCAAATAAAGCATTCTGTAACACAAATAAAGCATTCTGTAACGCAAATAAAGCATTCTGTAACTAAAATAAAGCATTCTGTAATGCAAATAAAGCATTCTGGGGGGGGGGGGGCGGAGCCAGCATCTGAGGGAACTAGCGTGTGTATGAGGAGCTCCTAGATTTATCACGATATAGATGGTGTTTAAGTGTATTTAAAACAAATCTTTATTAAAGAAAAGCTGTACACATGTAGATCAGTCCTGATCAGAGTGAGTTTATGGAGGGGCAACATAGCTGGACTTAATGCATAGATGGTGAGATAACCTACATCGCACAGTGGCCATCTCTTTACTGGGGCCTTGAGGCACATCCCTATCCTACACCTCGAGTTCTAAGCTGCACTGAGCCTGTTAAACCTATCCTAGGTATGGAGAATCCAGCTGAAATCCTCTGAGTGTTAACAGCCCACTTTGAAAGACACTTCCTGAACAGGATCGAAAGGATATTAGCTGCATCGCAACGGAGCGCTACTCCAACATGTGACACTTTGTCTCCCACGAGGGAGTCAGCCACGGAAGAAGTAGAAGAGGCCATACATCAGCACGATGTGCTGCTCCCTTCTTTGCAACCATTACATTCTCCACATGAACCTGAGACAAGGGAAGAAGCTAGCATGAGGTGAACGTCAAAGAGGGCTCCTATAGTAGCTGCACGCAAGGGAGTTCAAGCCTGCTTGACGGCAGAGGTGAGACCGTGTCCCTATGGTATGAGAAGCAGAGGCGCAATGGTGGGGGCAGCGACTGTTACAGCCGACTACTTGGACAACGCAGCTGATCCCTTGAGCCTGACACCTGCATTGCTATCTGAGGAGTATGTCCGGCTGTCCCCCTGTGGTGTGCCCCAGCCCCAGAGACTTGACCTGAAATACTGTTACCCTCCTGCATATAAGAGACCTAAACAGGGTGTTGGTTGAGCCTAGTATGTGGGACTGTATGGCCGCGCTGCACCCAGCGTTTACTGTACGAATTTGACTGTCAGTACTCTAGTATCATTATACGTTATGAAGACTTGAATAAGTCTGATAGGGGTATTTACAGTATGTGTTTAAGCTAGTACATTACTAATCTTGTATGTAATTTTTGAATTTTCATTTCAACCATATATGGGTTCCCCCAGAAGACTAAGTATGTATGTATATATCCGTGGATCCCCTAAAATGTCTTAATACACTAAGTATGAATCTTTGGCCATTAAGGAGTTCCTTCTAGTTTGGGCTCTTTAGGAGCAGCTCTTACTCTAATTAGAGACCTTTTAAACTGAAAATATTTCCTCTGAGAAGGGTCACGGAAGACTGGGTTCGATGAGCACTTGTTAGCGAATTAAACTAGTTTATTGTAGCACACAAACAGACAACCACTGAACCCAGTACCCTTAGAGCCTCTATTATGAGTCTTTCTGTAAATTGTCAGCCCTGGATCCGCTCTCCCTTCCCTCCCCCTCTTTCCTTTTTCTCCCCCCTCTTTCCCCTTCTCTCCCCCTCTTTCCCTCTCTCCCCCCTCTTTTTCTCCTCTCCCCTCTCTTCCCCCTCCTCTCTCCCTCCCCCCCCTTTTTTTTTTCTCTAACCCCTCTCTTCTTCCCTTTCCCTTCCCTTTCCCCCCTTACTATCTCCCTTCCCCCCCTCCTTCCCTCCCCATTCCCTTCCCTTTCTCTCCCTTTTTTAAGCATGTGGTAAGGGATTAACATTTTATCCTCCACATTTCCTTCTGGCAGAGTTGGGTAGTCTCTGCCCTGTCCGTAGACTCCTTGTTTTAATGTGTCCCAGTATGACTGTAAAACTGGCTCTTCGGAAATTTACCATGATTGTTATTATGTGTTCAATACCTATAGAATATTTATCACTCTCATCTTAGCATAGGTGTTAGCCCACCTCTGTATCTATTACATGTGATGGAACTGCTGGCTTGATGTTAAGAGGTCAGAGATCTCCTATTTCTTACTAGATTACATACCCCTTTTTGATCCTACAACTTTTAGATATCCATTTTCATTGACCTCTTGACAGCTGTTTAATGTGAATAGTTACCTGATTGTACCTATTAATGTTTAAGTGTAAACGTGAAGCAGTCCATATAGTTACTTCCCTGACGCAGTGTTAGGTACTTATATATATATTGTTATCCTTAACTTTTCCATCTCCTTCAATTGTGTTACAAGTTGCCTGGACCTACCCATGGTCCTAGCTGGTAAATGAAGGAGGCTATAAAGTGTGGGTCTTGATTGGGCCTGCACTATCCAAAAGCCTCCGAGTAGTACATTTACTTTAATGAGGTCCAAAAGTGGCCTCGGCTAACATTGGGGGAAAAGAGGGCGATTAGTGGTTTGCTCTTTCATTTTAGTTATATCCTTGTCTGTGAGCTTTCTATAAATGTCATGATGATGGATTTACTTTTAACATGATCTTAAGCACCTGTTTATGCCTATTATATCTGCCTTGCTATATATTATGTAACATGTGTTTGTCTGAGCAAACTGATTTTTGTTTTGTTATTGTTATTCCCTCAATAAAAAAACATTTTTTAAAAAAAAAAAAATAATAAAAAAAAAAAATAAAGCATTCTGTAAATCAAACAAAGCATTATGTAATGCAAATGAGGCATTCTGTAACGCAAATAAAGCATTCTGTCACGCAAATTAGGCATTCTGTAATGCAAATAAAGCATTCTGTAATGCAAATAAAGCATTCTGTAACGCAAATAAAGCATTCTGTAACGCAACTAAAGCATTCTGTAATGCAAACAAAGCATTCTGTAACGCAAATAAAGCATTCTGTAACGCAACTAAAGCATTCTGTTATGCAAATAAAGTATTCTGTAACGCAAAGCATTCTGTAACGCAAATAACGCATTCTGTAACGCAAATAAAGCATTCTGTAACAAATAAAGCATTCTGTAATGCAAACAAATAATTCTGTAACGCAAATAAAACATTCTGTAATGCAAATAAAGCATTCTGTAATGCAAACAAAGCATTCTGTAACGCAAACAAAATATTCTGTTACGCAAATAAAGCATTCTGTAACTCAAATAAAGCATTCTGTAACGCAAATAAAGCATTCTGTAACTCAAATGAAGCCTTCTGTAACTAAATAAAGCATTCTGTAATGCAAATAAAGCATTCTGTAATGCAAATGAAGCCTTCTGTAACTCAAATAAAGCATTCTGTAACTCAAATAATGCATTCTGTAACCCAAATAAAGCATTCTTTAAGGCAAATAAAGCATTCTGTAATGCAAACAAAGCATTCTGTAACGCAAGCAAAACATTCTGTAACGCAAGCAAAACATTCTGTAACGCAAACAAAGCATTCTGTAACGCAACTAAAGCATTCTGTAATGCTAATAAAGCATTCTGTAACGCAAACAAAGCATTCTGTAATGCAAATAAATCATTCTGTAACGCAACTAAAGCATTCTGTAACGCAAACAAAGCATTCTTTAACGCAAATAAAGCATTCTGTAATGCAATAAAACATTCTGTAATGCAAATAAAGCATTCTGTAATGCAAACAAAGCATTCTGTAACACAAATACAGCATTCTGTAACGCAAATAAAGCATTCTGTAACGCAATTAAACCATTCTGTAATGTAAACAAAGCATTCTGTAACGCAAACAAAATATTCTGTAACGCAAATAAGCATTCTGTAACTCAAATAAAGCATTCTGTAAACAAATAAAGCATTCTGTAAAGCAAATGAAGCATTCTGTAACGCAAATAAAGCATTCTGTAACGCAAATAAAGCATTCTGTAACGCAATTAAACCATTCTGTAATGTAAACAAAGCATTCTGTAACGCAAACAAAATATTCTGTAACGCAAATAAAGCATTCTGTAACTCAAATAAAGCATTCTGTAACACAAATAAAGCATTCTGTAAAGCAAATGAAGCATTCTGTAACGCAAATAAAGCATTCTGTAACGCAAATAAAGCATTCTGTAACGCAAATAAAGCATTCTGTAACGCAAATAAAGCATTCAGTAATGCAAATGAAGCCTTCTGTAACTCAAGTAAAGCATTCTGTAACTCAAATAATGCATTCTGTAACGCAAATAAAGCATTCTGTAAGGCAAATAAAGCATTCTGTAATGCAAACAAAGCATTCTGTAACGCAAACAAAGCATTCTGTAATGCAAAGCATTCTGTAACGCAAATAAAGCATTCTGTAAATCAAATATAGCATTCCGTAACGCAAATAAAGCATTCTGTATTGCAAATAAAGCATTCTGTAATGCAAATAAAGCATTCTGTAACGCAAATAAAGCATTCTATAATGCAAATAAAGCATTCTGTAATGTAAATAAAGCATTCTGTAACGCAAATAAAGCATTCTGTAACGCAAATAAAGCATTCTGTAATGCAAAAAAGCATTCTGTAACACAAATGAAGCATTTTGTAACGCAAATAAAGCGTTCTGTAATGCAAATAAAGCATTCTGTAATGCAAATAAAGCATTCTGTAACGCAAATAAAGCGTTCTGTAACGCAAATAAAGCATTCTGTAACGCAAACAAAGCATTCTGTAACGCAAACAAAATATTCTGTAACCCAAATAAAGCATTCTGTAACGCAAATTAACCAAACTGTAATGCAAATAAAGTTTAAGAATCATCATACATGAACATTCTTTAAATCAAATTTCATATCTCACTGAGAGAGCATGTACTTGTATTGTTAAACTGAAAAAAAAATTACATTTTCTTTCAGTATATTAAAGAAAGTAATATAATTGTAGCCAATTCTGTTATTTATTTATTGTTATAATCAATTGCAAACACATAATTACCATTACCTTAATATTCATTGATGTGGGAGTATATACCGAAGTAGATTATACAAGAATGTTTGAAAACGGCTTTTTAAAGAGACATTAAACACTAAATAAATGCAGCACAAAGTGATGTTTTAAAAGAAAAAAATAGCCTAAGAATAATATTAGTTTTTTAAATTTTTGTAAAAATAAGTGTAAAGTGTAGGGGCTAGGCTTGGGCAAAACTTTTGATTCTGTATTTGTTTGCTAAACTAATGCTGAATATGGCTGCAGCCAGCAACATTCGGCTATTTTCGGCACCTGATATATTAGCGTGAATGCGCAACACACAAATATCTTTGCAAATCCACATGTTTGTTTTTGCACTTTCAACTGATATATCCATAGAGGGAATGGTGCTGCCTGCGGCCATATTCAGCATTTCTTTAGCAAACAAATGCTGGATCCAAGATTTTGCCCATGCCCAGTAAGTGCCAATAAAGCAATGGGCATCGCTGTGTTGCAACCTAGTTCTTCTTCTCTGTAGAAGGTCAATTATTTACAGTTATAAATTTGTCACTATAGTGCATGACTGTGTGGATATAGCAGTGTTAATCTGGAGCCTTCACTTCCATTTTTATGGAATCGGAAAGTCAACAATTTTCTGAATTACCCGCTTCAGGACCGGGAATTTAAAAAAAAAAACTTGCTCAAAGTACCAGAGAATTTTTAGCATTTTTGTTATCACTCCAGAAATAAATTCTTTTTTTTTCCTATCAAAACTATATATTTCTATTAAGTAGACAAACCGTAGTTCAGCTTTTTGCACTTGTCAGGTTGCATTCGTATTGTGAGTTGAAAGCAAACTGTTTTCGCTTGTGCACAAACCTAACAAGCGCAAAAAGCTGAGGTTAGAATATCACGTGCACGATCACTTATTCCATCATAGCAGTCATGGGAGTAAAAAAAGTATATACATGCATTCATATACATCTTTAGACATGTATATGTATGTATCTCTATGTTAAAGCCCTTTGCTGCTTTTTTTCCAACACCTAAGACCTGATATCATTAAATCCTTATCATTTTTGTGTGCAATATTTTTTGTGAATATTTTTTATTTGATGGTGTTATTATGAATGTAAGTGTTCTTTGTAATATATTTTTTATGTGTTTTGTGAGACTTTTTTTGTTTTGCAAAAGAGTTAACTAGAGCTCTGAGGACACGGTAATCATTCTAGTGTAAATCACAATTGCGCTCAAGCGATCGCATTTACTTATAACTTGTAATACTAGTGGTAAACCCCAATGAGCAAACATCCGCAATAAACCCCTTATTGCCTGCACGCAAACATTTGCTCTCTGTTTGTAATCTGGCCCAAAGCGTCCTTGTAGAGGTATATACCATAACAAATAAAGTAGACCTGTTATACCCACATAACAATGTTAATGCACTATTGTCTGTTAATGGTTCGCTATGATATTTCTATTATATTTATCATGCCCTATACCCTGACAAAGTCACGTTCTGAGTGACGGAAACGTGTCGGCAGGCGTGGCCTCTATTGTTAGCGTGTTTTGACACACACATAGTACTCTTAGCAGCGGAGTTCTTTTTAGTTACCGCTGGCGATATTGTTTGTAATTTAAAGTCGATGATATTTGGGCAGTCCAGGGGGGAACTTAGTGTTGATATTGTACCTCTGCTCACCACGCACAGTATTAGTGTAATTGCCCAAACTACGCTCACTGCATTACAATTACAATTAGGATGCTCATTTACTAGATTTAAAGTTGACCTGTATAAGGGAATATTGAAGTATTGAAATAGGAATGGGCTTTAATCCTGTTGTACACCAATGACAACTATGAGTATGTATGTGGAGTCTACTTGAACATATGGAGTTATGAATATAGGGATTCAGTAAGAAATCGGCTGACTTTGTTTGATCAAAGCAGTACGCAAGTAGGAGGACGCCTTTGAGTGCATAGCTTGCTTGCGATTGTGTGAATACTTTGTAATGAGTTTGTGATCTGTCATGATACCATGTGTTTATACTGATCCCTAAAACACATAAACATACCTAATACACGCTCACTGGGTCCACTGGCCCCTTTTTTAACCTTTCTTTTGTTTTAAAATTATTAGTAGTTAGATGTCAGATAGTGTGATTGTTGAGTAAGAGTTTGGAAGTAAAAATCCCCATCTCTAAGATCCACTACTACATCTTCCTTTCTATTTGTATCCATTTGTATATATGTTAAAAAAGTGTAATTGTTTACCCCCTTTTCCTTTTGATATTTATAAATTGCTGCCAAATTGCATGAGTAGAGGTTTGCAATAACATTTATTTATGATGAAAAAATACTGGTACATAAAATAAACTTAACCCCTTAATGACAACTGACGTACCTGGTATGTCAGTTGTCTAACAGAGTGCTGGAAGCAATCGCAATTGCTTCCAGCAGCTCTGAGGGTATTGCAGTGATGCCTTGATATGGAGGCATCCTGCAATACCCCTTTACATGCCTCCGATGCAGAGAGAGCCACTCTGTGGCCCTCTCTACACCGGAGCGTCGTTGGTGGGTGGGAGCAAAGTAGGGAGGCGGGTGGGCGGCCTGCAATGGGCCTGTGATCATGTGGAGGGGGCAGGATCGGAGGCGGGAGTGCCCGGGGGCGTGCACAGGGGGCGGCGGGCGGGTGCGTGCACGGGGCAGGAACGGGTGGGAACCGCTACACTACAGAATAATTGAATAATAAATTTGGAGAAAAGGGTGGATTTTTAATCTATAAAGCAATCAAAGGGTTCTGGGAGGGATGGGGGGTGGGGGACTACAGAAAAGGGCAAAAAAATTTTTTTTACTAAACTGGGTACTGGCAGACAACTGCCAGTACCCAAGATGGCGCCCATTAGGCTAGAGGGGGAGGGTTAGAGAACTGTTTGATGGGGGGTCCGTGAGATTGGGGGCTAAGGAGGGATTCTACACAGCAGCATATGTAAATATGATAAAAAAAAACCTTTTATTTTAGTACTGGCAGACTTTCTGCCAGTACTTAAGATGGTGGGAACAATTGTGGGGTGGGGGAGGGAAGAGAGCTGTTTGGGAGGGATCAGGTGGTCTGATGTTTTAGGTGGGAGGCTGATCTCTACACTAAAGCTAAAATTAACCCTGCAAACTCCCTACAAGCTACCTAATTAACCCCTTTACTGGTAGCCATAATATACGTGTGATGCGTAGCTGCATTTAGCGGACTTCTAATTATCAAAAAGCAACGCCAAAGCCATATAAGTCTGCTATTTCTGAACAAAGGGGATCCCAGAGAAGCATTTACAACCATTTGTGCCATAATTGCACAAGCTGTTTGTAAATAATTTTAGTGAGAAACCTTAAGTTTGTGAAAAAGGAAACATTTTTTTTTATTTGATCGCATTTGGCTGTGAAATGGTGGCATGAAATATACCGAAATGGGCCTAGATCAATACTTTGGGTTGTCTACTACACTACACTAAAGCTAAAATTAACCCTACAAGTTCCATACAAGCTCCCTAATTAACCCCTGCACTGCTGGGCATAATACACGTGTGGTGCGCAGCGGCATTTAGCAGCCTTCTAATTACCAAAAAGCAACGCCAAAGCCATATATGTCTGCTATTTCTGAACAAAGGGGATCCCAGAGAAGCATTTACAACCATTTGTGCCATAATTGCACAAGCTGTTTGTAAATTATTTCAGTAAGAAACCTAAAATTGTGAAAAATAAAAAAAAAATTTATTTGAACATAATTGGCGGTGAAATGGTGGCATGAAATATACCAAAATGGGCCTAGATCAATACTTTGACTTGTTTACTACACTACACTAAAGCTAAAATTACCCCAAAAAGCACCCTACATGCTCCCTAATTAACCCATTCACTGCTGGGCATAATACACATATGTGCGCAGCGGCCTTCTAATTACCAAAAAGCAACGCCAAAGCCATAAATGTCTGCTATTTCTGAACAAAGGGGATCCCAGAGAACCATTTACAACCATTTATGCCATAATTGAACAAGCTGTTCAATTATGGCATTTGGTTACTTCATATAAACTAATCTGTATTATGTTTGACTAAAAAAATCATTATACTGTATTTTTAAAGTTTAATTTGCACTAGGATACGGGAGAAAAGGCTGTACCTTGCAGAAGCCTGCATACTTTAGCTCTGAGTCAATAATAAGTAGAGGGTAGATGAGTTGAGTTTGTTTTTTACATTTTTACAAAAGCATCAGAGAATTCTGGGTGAGATATACAAATGAGATATACCATATCTCACAGTTTTTGTTTCCATACTGTGTCTAACCACAGAATCCCCTTATGACTTATATGGATATTGCTTTTTTCCCTGGAAATAAGCAGCATATCAAACCTATTTTCTGCTGATGAGAGCTAATGAGCTTGAAATGGCTGTCCAGAAGGGTTTTGATTTTACTGCATTAACCCCATAAGGGGTCAGACATAAAAGTATGGAAGCACAAAATGTGAGATATTGTATTGTTCATTTGCATACCTCACCCAGAGTTCCCTGGTGCATTGGTAACAATGTATACAGACCACTTCTGTGGGAAAGCAAGTGGAAACTTGCCTAGGTGTGCTAATTGGCTATACAATTATTGTTGTGGTTTCCTGCTGCTAAATAAACTTTTATTGAATTGAAAATAAAATTGGATTAAAAATAAAGGATCAATTTTTATCCTCATATAACATATTTTGCTAAATTCTATTATATTAACTTCATTTTCAGTATACTTCAGCTCTGACATTTGATGCAGTGCAAGTCATGACTGAAGCTTTTCGGAATCTGAAGAAACAGAGGATAGAAATTTCTAGAAGAGGGAATGCTGGAGACTGTCTTGCAAATCCTGCAGTTCCATGGGGGCATGGGGTAGAAATAGAAAGGGCATTAAAGCAGGTAATTTGATTATTTTTATTTCTTACAATTAAAATGTGATTGGTTGCAGCTTCATATTTTGCAAATGAAACAAGTGTTAATGTAGAGCTCTTATCTTCTAGGTGCAAGTAGATGGACTAACTGGTAACATAAAATTTGATCAGAATGGTAAAAGAGTGAATTATACAATCAACATTATGGAATTAAAAACCAATGGCCCTAGAAAGGTAATGCCGATATTTTACCATATAATGCACTGTATTGTCCTCTCATTCTCTGTATTTTAGGTTGACACATTATTGGATCCTTGTATTTTTATGACTAAAATATGTATTTAGGTTATGGATAAATAGTGAGCCACTTATTTTTTTAATATTTCCCTGGCTTATGTTTTGAGATATAAGCTAAAACAGAGCCACCAAAACTACGGCCCACAGACCACTTTTGGTCAGTCAAGGTTTTTCGGTAGCACTTATTGTAAAATAAAAAGCATATGTTTTTGTGGGCCAAATATTTATCTATTTGAGTACTATGTATAGTTAAAGGGACAGTAAACCTTAAAAATAATGTTAAATAATTCTGCACATAGTGCAGAATTATATAACATTATTTAAGTGCTATAGTTCTAAAAGCCTTTTTTACCTTTAAATATGTAAAAATGATGGCGCTTTTACAGACCCGCTCTCTGCTCTCTGCTGAGCGGGTCTGTAATATTTAGTCAGCGCATCGAGCCAGCTGTATAGTCACAGCCCGGCCCGACCGCGCCATAAGACTAAGTGCAGCTCTCTCCTGTGACTATACAGCTGGCCCGATGCGCTGACTAAATATTACAGACCCGCTCAGCAGAGAGCAGAGAGCGGGTCTGTATTTAAAGGTAAAAAAGGCTTTTAGAACTATAGCACTTAAATAATGTTATATAATTCTGCACTATGTGCAGAATTATATAACATTATTTTTAAGGTTTACTGTCCCTTTAAAATTACATGTTTGGGCTATTTCTGCGTATGAAACATGTAAATGCCATGACAATAAAATCAAGGAAACATTTGTGCATATTGTTATAAAACAAAGAAAAAATGATTTGTTCACTGAAAATAATAGCCCTTTAGTTTAATAGGAGAGAGCATTTATTTGTACAACAAAATTATTTTTGTCTTTTGGAATCTTTAGTAAGTATCATAAAGGAGATTGCATTTTGGCGGATTTAAAATGTGTGTCCATAAAAATTTGTACTTATTTGGAAGGTACACAGCTTTTTTTACTGAAATGGTAACTAAAGAAAAGAAACAACATATTGTTCTAGATTCAATAATACAATTTGTTAGACTAATATCTGGCAGAAATAAACTTGACAAAACATCACAACTTGAAAATGTATTTTATTCAAATAGTTGTGAGTAACTCTCCATTATAATCAATGGAGCAGCACTTATCGTGTGTGTGTTCTCCTCTCAGTCCATAGAAAGCACTAGACTCCACCCCTAGGCAAGTTTCATTTTTAAAATATTATGTAATGTAAAGGTGCTGTTTGTTGATGCCATTTTTTTTATTTATTTTTTTATTTCATAGATTGGCTACTGGAGTGAAGTGGACAAAATGGTGGTTACTGTTAGTGATGCTCTGTCTGCAAATGATTCAATGGGTCTTGAAAATAAAACTGTAATTGTCACTACGATTTTGGTAAGGATCAATGGACATACATGCTAAGTGTTTTAATTTCCTTTATCCAGTGGTGAAATTAAAAGTAAGCAAAATATTACCAGAACCATAATAAAAATGAGACAGCTAAAACTGTGTTTTTACAGTCATGGCAATGCCACTGTTTTACAATATATTGCAGCCAGCACATTAATGTGGCCATGGTGTTCTTGCCACAGACATATGTCTATAACAGTGTTACTTACTCATCACTGTTGCTGGTGGTGCAAACTCCTATTCACCCTTTGGTTACCAAAGAAGTTACTGTTTAATGTATTGCATCTGTCTCAGACATGCAGGGCGTTAACTTTAATGTTGCCATTCCCCTTTCTCAAGATGATTAAACAGTCTTAAAGGGACGGTCAACAGTCAACACCAGAATTTTTGTTGTTTAAAAAGATAGATGATCCCTTTATTACCTATTCCCCAGTTTTGCATAACCAACACAGTTATAATAATACACATTGTACCTCTGTAATTACCTTGGATCTATGCCTCTGCAAACTGTCCCCTTATTTCAGTTCTTTTGATAGACTTGCATTTTAGCCAATCAGTGCTGACTCCAAGGTAACTTCACATGCGTAAGCTCAATGCTATCTATATGACACACAATAACTAATGCCCTCTAGTGGTGACAAACTGTTAAACTGCATTCAGATCGGTAGCGGTCTTCAACTAAGAATACCTAGAGAACAAAGCAAAATTGGTGATAAAAGTAAATTGGAAAGTTGTTTAAAATGACATGCCCTATTTGAATCATGGAAGTTTATTTTGAATCAGTTAACAAGATGTTGCTGGCTGCTGCTTATCAGCCCATATGATATATTGCTTTATTTTGTCCCTTTTAAACATTTTGCAGTGTTTTACATTTTGATGTTTGCTTTGTCAATAACATCAATTATTAATGTTAAAATGAACACTGTGGAATAATAAAAAGCAATATGCTAGGATATATAGTTACATAATGTTTAACTTTATGCACATATCACTTTATTGTCCTTAAAAGATTAACTTAATATTATCTGTATAGATTTTCTGCATGCAAATATAAATAGCAAGATGAATTTAAAAGGCAAGCACATAAACACAGGAATACATGTGATTACAGTTCTATGGGCTGGATGTACTATCAAATGCTGGGCTTCCTTAACACTGGGCTAAAAGTATTAAAGGGACATGAAACCCAAAATATTTCATTCATGATTCAGATAGATTAAACAATAATTTACTAATTTTATTTAATTGTTGTATGGTTGACTCCATACCAACAATGCACTACTGGGAGCTAGCTGCTTATTGGTGGCTACACATATATGCCCCTTCTCATCGGCTCACCTCATGTGTTCACATAGCTCAAAGTAGTGCTTCAACAAAAAATACAAAGAGAATAAAGTAATATTTGACAAAAAAAAATTGGAAAGTTGTTTAAAATGAAATGCTCTATCTGAATCATAAAACAAATATTTTGGCCTTCATATATCTTTAAAGCTTATTTTTATCTATAGATATCCATTAGTTATGTGTGATCCACTAAATACTCATTAAGAGTGAAATCCTATTATAAACTGTGTAATCTATCTATATATCATCTATCTATCTATCTATCTATCTATCTATCTATCTATCTATCTATCTATCATCTATCTATGTCTGTCTGTCTGTCTCTGTCTTTCTGTCTGTCTCTCACTCTCTGGGGTATATCTACCATGGTGCAGACAGACATGATCCGCTATAGTGAATCATGTCTGCCGCACATAGATAAATTCAGACAGCATACGCTATCTGCGTTTATCATTGCACCAGCAGTTCTTGTAAACTGCTGGTGCAATACCGCCCCCTGCAGATTCGCGGCCGCTAGCAGGGGGTGTCAATCAACCGGATCGTATTCGATCGGGCTGATTGCTGTCCGCCGATTTAGAGGTTGCGGAAGAGTTAAGGAGCAACGGTCTTAGGTCTGTTGCTTCTTAACTTCCGCTTCAGGCGCAACTGAAGCGGTGTGGGTCGGAAGCAGCATCCGCTGCTTCATAAATAGACCCCTTTGTGTCTTTCTGTGTATCTATCTATTTATCTATCAATCCATCTATCTATCTATTATCTATCAATCTGTCTGTCTCTCTGTCTTTCTGTGTTTCTATCTATCTATTTATCTATCTATCATCTATCTATGTCTGTCTATCTCTCTCTGTCTGTTGGTCTGTCTCTCTCTGTCTATCTATCTATCTATCTATCTATCTATCTATCTATCTATCTATCTATCTATCTATCTATCTATCTATCTATCTATCTATCTGTCTGTCTGTCTGTCTGTCTGTCTGTCTCTCTGTCTTTCTGTGTTTCTATCTATTCATCTATCTATCTATCTATCTATCTATCTATCTATCTATCTATCTATTTATCTATCTATCTATCTGTCTCTCTGTATTTCTGTGTTTCTATCTATTTATCTATCTATCTATCATCTTTCTATGTCTGTCTGTCTCTCTCTGTCATTCTGTCTGTCTATCTATCTATCTATCTATCTATCTATCTATCTATCTATCTATTATAATTTCTAAACAATTTTATGTCATAAGGGCAAACCAAGGATCACATGCTTTATAGAGTCATTGTTAGTGTATTAAATCTCTGTGATAAGAATTATGAGTTATATTGTTATGAATTACTAACAAAACTTCTTATTGGTAGGAATCCCCATATGTGATGTATAAAAAAAATGCGGACCAGTTGGATGGGAATGAACGGTATGAAGGATACTGTGTAGATTTGGCGACTGAAATTGCTAAGCATTGTGGATTTAAATACAAACTGACAATTGTAGGTGATGGCAAGTATGGAGCCAGAGATGCAGAAACAAAAATATGGAATGGAATGGTAGGAGAATTAGTATATGGGGTAAGTTTTTGTTTTCTTCTGTTTTATTAATTAAGTCCTGCATCCAGCAGTTTACTTATTCCATACAGGTTTTTAAATAATGATCCCACTGTTCAGGTGGCATCAGTGGTAACCTGGTTGGGCTAATATTTCTTCTTGTTTCTTCATGAATGAAGAAAGAACTGTTTCTAATATTTAATTAGATAATCCTGATTTTTGGTATTTTAGAACTTGTGTTATGTGTGGAACCATAAGGAATTTAATTATGGAGTTTAGAAAGCCTTAGTGTATTAAAATGTCAGCAAAAGACACATTTTACAGTGTGGATAGAGGCCTTTTGCCTTTGCAAAGGATATCTGTAAACAAAAGGTAACTTTAAATGAATAACTCACTGGAAAAATCATTTCTTATTTTTAAAAGCATCAATGTTAATAATGTTTAAATGCAAAGAGCGGAAAAGTCATCTGGAAAAAAATCTTTAGCATGAAGGTGAGAAATAGTTCATCACAATTATGATTAATCATTTATCTACATTTTGGTTTGATTTAAAACCTAAATGTATATAGTTTCCTGCCAATTCATACTTTGGGACCGATTTAACAAACCGTCAACCGACCCCATATGCATCTGTTTCCACGTGAGCCTTTAAGCTCCTCTGAGGTGTCAGACATCAATTCGCACCATCGTGTACGATCGGGTTGATTGACACCAACTGCTAGTGACTGCAGGGGGCGGCATTGCACAAGCAGTTCACCAGAACTGCTTATGCAATGTTAAATGCTGACATTGTATGCTGTCGGCATTCAGCGTTGTCAGGCAGACATGATCGCTACAGCATGTGATGTCCGTCCGACAGATGATAAATCGACCCATTTCTCTTATATTTGCCTTTTTATGTACTTAGCACAAATCATGTTTCAGTTGATAAGATTTTAAACATGTTATATATAGCTGCAGACCCATAATTCCCAGTTTAATTTTTGAGACAGTGAATCTAGCAGAATATGTCACTCTTAAAAATCAAAGTTTAAAAAAGTTTTAAAAAGTTTTGCTAAATTTTCCTACCACCCTTTGACACCTAAAACCAATTAAACTTCCCTGCATAAACATTTAACACAATGTTATGATCTAACAAATGTGTGCAATGCACAGCTTAATGATCCATGCAACATTGTAACAGTATTATATTACACTTCATACCCAAAAACTTCTAATTACATGATAATAAATTGCTTATGGATACATAGGGCTCATTTCCATTGAGCCGTAATTAGGTTTGCACAAGGTCACAATCCGATAAATTTGCTGTCGGAAGCGATTTTTTTTATTGACTGCTTCTAATGGCGCATTATAGCTCAATATCGGTAGGCGGCATCTGGCTGATGAAAATAATTTTGCGTCCCATAGAAAGTATTAGAAGCCGTTAAGCGCTAATTTACACCAGGTTTCCAATGAAAGCGCAAACAGTTAATACACTGTCAGAGGCTATCGATACATTAAAAAAAATTACACCCAGCTCAACTAGGTGTAAAAGAGGAAAAAGGAGCTTTTTGAGACCTATTTCCCATTGAAATTTTAAATCTTGCAAACAATGCAAGTGTTTCAATGTAGAAAAAAACTTAAATATTTAGTATTTATTGTTGTTTCATGTATAGGAATAGTTGCACTTACGTTCATTATGTATTTACATATAAAAATATATGCAAGCACATATCTACAAAATTCAAACTGGACCTATTCCGTAGGCAGCAATACATATTACATATATTAATAAAGTGGAAAATATAATAAAAAAAAAATAGTATTATAAATTAATATTTTTTTCTTTTCTTTTTAGAGGTGATCACAGATTAGAAGCGCAGATGCTAAACGTAAATTTTATAGTGTATGGTTAGGTTACCATAGCAACTAATTGATTTTCAAGAAATCCGACATCGGATTGAAGCATTAACACATTAACTTACACCTACACGAAAAGAGCGACTGCACGTAATGCAGAAAATATTTCAATAGAAACCTGGTACTAAAATGGAGTCATAAACTACTTTTAGCTGTCGGCCACTTCGGTAGCCTATGGCTTCATTTTTTACGGCTCAGTGAAAGTGAGCCCATAGTATGTGATTACTCTCTTTGACCATTTGTGGGTTATGAGGAAAATGTGTGTCCCAAATAATTATGGAAAATAATAAATTTATTGACTATTGGTAAATACACAATTGTTAGGGAAATATTTATCTTCTTGCCATATTTTTTTAATCTCAAGAAGAAAATAAAATAAGGTTGTCATAAATGTCTTACATGAGACAAATACATTTTAAGCATTTATTATATGATGAGAAATGTGAGAGAATTTGTTTGTTTTTTTCATGAATTTTAAGGCACAACTGTCATCATAATCTATCTTATCAAGTTTAAGTAGGGCATACTAATGAAGTATATCCAAGTCAATGCTTCATCAGCTCCCAGTTCTGAAGATTTAAGGCTGCAATGTGCATCCTCTAAGCAGTCTGTGAAAAGCATACTACACACCCCTGAGCATTGTCTGTATTGAAACAAATGGTGAGTTTGCCAATTTGTTGACATCCTTACAATGAGCACCAAGTATGCATAATTCTTCATAGGAACTTGCTGAACTATAATAATGTAGAATGCTCTATAAATTATGTTATATTGAAATAATTCAACATTTTTTTTCTCTTAAGGAATACATACCCTTAGTGCACAAATTCAATGCAAGTTTGTGGATCAAATTGGCAAAACTATTTTTGATTACTATACTACAGTGAAAATGTACAATAAATTATGATGACACTATACTGCAATGCTCGTATACTTTAACCATTGGATTTTTTATGCATTTGTGTTTTAGCAATTACTTATTTATTAGTCTATGCCTTGTACATTCTAAATGTCAGTATAATTGTTTTAATTATTATAGAACATTATCTTAGGTTTTTACTGCTCCATGTATATACCTAATTGAGTCTTAAAAAAATACTGTTATGTTCAATGAATTAAAAAAATCTAATTTTATTACTTATTGTAACTATACTTTTTCCAGCATTAACCAACTTAATTTTGCAAAATTATATATGTTTTTTTTGGTATTTAATATATACATCAAATATCTCATAAATACATTTATATATATTGTATTATATATATAATATAATATAAAATATTATATATTTATATATATATTCTATCAGATTTTCTGACTTGTTAAAAATAATAACCTTATAATAACCTTATATATATTTTTTTTCTTCTCTTTTCCAGAAAGCCGATATTGCAATTGCTCCATTAACTATTACACTGGTGCGAGAAGAAGTGATTGACTTCTCAAAACCATTTATGAGTCTTGGAATATCTATCATGATCAAGAAGCCTCAGAAGTCAAAGCCAGGAGTGTTTTCCTTTCTTGATCCTTTAGCTTATGAGATCTGGATGTGCATTGTGTTTGCTTATATTGGGGTCAGTGTAGTTTTATTCCTGGTCAGCAGATTTAGTCCATACGAATGGCACACTGAGGAATTTGAAGATGGAAGAGAAACACAAAGTAACGATTCAGCTAATGAGTTTGGGATATTTAATAGTCTCTGGTTTTCCCTTGGTGCCTTTATGCAGCAAGGATGCGATATTTCGCCAAGGTTGGTTATTTATTTGTTTCTACTTTGTGCATTTTTGGTCTAAATCAGTTGTCATGGTGCATATATATTCGCTTCCATAAAGAAATCTCTTGCACTATCTATACTAGTTATATATAGACAGCCTGAAACTTATAACAAAGGTAGGCACTTAGTGTAAACCTCCTCTTGGCCACTCTTGTCTCAGTGAATGTATATACACCATGGAAAGGCTACAAAATGCATAAGGTTCCTATCATTTTATGCCTTCTTGGAGGCGTACCGTGTTTTTGCTGCATATTTCCCATTTTACAGTTTAAATATTTTGCTTTTCTCGTGAACTGTAATGGGAAAAAATGGGTATCACACTTGCACTACCAAAGTATCATTCCATTCATGCCAATAATAGAAAATTACAAGAACTATTTACATGGATCATTTTTCATATTATGCCATATATAAAGTTAAAGAAATTAAAGAAAACGAAAAATACTGATGAAATTTGTCAGTATTCATTGGTTTCCTTTAATTTTTATTAAGGGTTAAATACTTACATTAACGCACTGAAGTGCACGCCAAACCGATCCTCTTCTTGCCAGAATCCCGCTGAGCTAAAAGGAGGCTTAGCGCTAACTTTAGTGCAGGTCCTGGGAACCAAGAGCGTTAAGCCTCCTGTTAGTGCTGTGCCAGGGCTCTGGCAAGAAGCAGAACAGGTTAGCATGGTCTCCAGAGCTCGTTAAGGTAAGTATTTGTAGCTACAAGTGAACTTTTCACCTGTAACTTCAAAACATTTACATTTGTTTGACAAAAACGAATGTAAATGTTTAACAATAAACAAATAGTGCAGCTAATGAACATTCTGGGAAACAAATTTCCTCGATTTTCTGGAACAAACTTTCCAAATGTTGCCTCTTGTTTTCTTTTATCATCTTACTGATGTGTTTAGCTAGCTCCAAATAGTGCATTGCAGCTCCTTTAACAAAGGATACCAAAAGAATGAATACAAATTTAAAATAGAAGTAAATTGGAAAATTAGAATGCTCTAATTAAATCATGAAATAAAAAAGTTTGGGTTTCATGTCCCTTTAATCTATTTCATCCTTATCAGCCTAGTATGGGTTTTCATCTTGAATGGTCTGGGGAGATGGAATGTATGGAATCATGCTTGCTTAGCTCATATGTATTTAGATTTTGTGCTACACTATGTGCTGCTAGTTCCCCAACCAACATCCATTTTATATCTTCTTTTACATTTTATTGTTAATAATATTTCTTACCTTCAGATTTCCAAGCGGGACCCTGCACTACAGAAAATTAATTTTCAATAGAGAGGGAGGGATGGGTCACTATACTACAGAAAAAGAGGGAATCAGGGTGGGAGTCCCTATATAACCATTGTGATGAGTGTGAAGGTGGGGGGTACCCCTACACTACAGGAATAAAAACATTAAAAAATAAATAAACAAGTAATAAAAACTGGGTACTGGCAGACAGCTGCCAGTAGCAAAGATGGCTGCCACTAGCAGTATAGGAGAGGGTTAGTGAGCTGTTTGGGAGGGATCAGGGAGGTGGTAGGGTTAAGGAGGGATTTCTACACTGCAGAAAAAAATAATAATACTGCAAATAATTTTAAAAATAGCGCTTAATACCAATATGCCAATACTTAAAATGGCGGTGAGGTGGAGAAACAGCTGTTTCAGAGGGATTAGAGAGGTATCAGGTGGGAGGGCAATCCCTACATTGTAATACTTTTACCTTTACCAGCTAACTTATTAACCCCTTCACTGCTTGTAATTTCAGAAGTATGGTGAGCAGATGCAAATAGCGGCCTTTTAATTACCAAAACACAATGGCAAAGCAATGCATGTCTGCTCTTGCTGAACAAAAAAAAATCATAGAGAAGCTTTTACAACAATTTGTGTTATGACTGCACAAGCATTATTTATTTTTATGGTCACAATTAGCAGCAAAATGTTGGCATTAATATACAAAAATGGGCCTAGATCAAAAACTTGGATTGTCTACTTAAAAAGATATATGTAGTTTGCATAAGTAAATATCTCTGTTTAAATGGAGTGATAGCAAAACTGCTAAAATTCTCCAGTATTTTGGGCAAGTTTTTCTCTGAAATTCCCAGTAGCGAAGTGGTTAAAGTATAAAAAAGCTAATATTTTTATTTCATGATTTCGACAGAGCATGTAATTTTAAACAACTTTATAATTTACTTCTATTATCTAATTTGCTTCATTCTCTTGCTACCCTTTGTTGAAAAGCACACCTAGGTAGGCTTAGGACTGTGAACTAGCTGCAGATTGGTGGCTGCACTTATATGTCTTTTGTCATTTTCTTGACCAATGTATTAAGTTAGCTCCTAGTAGTGCAATACAGACTGCTCCTTCAGCAATGGATACTGACAGAACAAAGCAAATTAGAAATTTTAAAGTTGTATGTTCTATCTGAAACGTATAATGAAAAACCTTTGGGTTTCATATTTTATATACTTTAAAGGTGTCTATCATGTCACCTTTCTCTTTTATCTCAGCTGTTCTTATTAAGGCCATGTAGTATTTTAATAAGTTTTATTTCTTAAACTATTTTGCATAAAGAGGTCATGTCACAGCCTCATGTACTTGTACTATATTTAAACATTTGTAATTAAATTGAGTTGCAAAAGAAGGAGTTGCCACTGTTGAAAATACACAACTATATGGGCATAGAGGTTACTCAAGGCTGGTATCTCACCAATTTTTATTGGACTGGTACCTTTTACCAGGTGACTCAGGGTTACTAAACATTCAGAGAACTCCACACTGTGATACATTTTCCCTTTTCTCATTTTACCATATAGAGATGATTCACCAAGATTTGTATACAAATATCTGCTTTGGTAAATCAGCTCAATAACAAAACATGTGGTTGTGCGCCCACTTAATGTAAATTGTACAACCTTACTAAAATGTATAACACATTGCTTAAACCAGGACACATTTGTATTATTATTGTTTTATTGTGACCCACACACTCGGCACATTCCTTTCACTCAATAACTGATACGACCAGTTAACTATGGGGTGAAAAGGCCGCAGCCCGCATTTATTGATATATCATTTTAGACAATAACTATTAAACCATCTTAACCAATATAAATATCATAGGGTGCCGCCCCCCAGATAGCTACAGGTGCCTTCCACTGGCTATGGCCAGGCACGCCCCGAATCTCTAAACTCCCCCCCCTCTTCAGGGGAGGTACCACATGGTCTTGAACTCGCCTCATAAGGCCACCACCCGCCACAGCTGTGACTACCTCATTTTCAATACCGAGGGAGGGAGGGAGATTTTTCCTGCTTAGCTAAAATGACTAACAGCTTCTGCTGCTCACCTCTATTTATCCACTCCCTAACACCTCCCCTTGGCTACCCTTCTACCTAGCAACCCTTCCTCTAAGGCCTACAGTGTGGTCACTGACCACTCCAGTCTAGTTCCTTCCTTCTGGTTTCTATATTTTAATATAGCTGTAGATTCTAGTATTCTAGGATAATGTTCTGATATAATAGTTATGCTTCAGGGCCTGTCAGTTCATGACATTCAAATAGTTTCATTTTCTTGTGATCCAGATAGTGTGACAAGATTCATGTTCTCTGATAGTCTATTTATAAGGATTCTCTCTTGTTTATTGACAAGCTTCCCCTAGGAATGGTACTTTATACTGTGATCAGGTAGATAATTTACTGGTTGTGTTTAACGTACAAGTTATTAGCAGACATGAGATGTGTTAAGGAAACATTGTGCTCTATTTACTAAGCAGTATATGCTTCTTTTAAACCCTTGCCGGTCTACAGGGTGAATGCTGCTTCTTACACTTTACACAATATCTGATAGGAATAACCCCGAACACATTTGTTCTGTGTGATTGACAGACCCTTCAGGGAAGGTGTCGGTATTACAGACACTTTATCACCACAATAGATTTTTTTAGTCTCTTTGTAATCAACCACATAGTTAAAGTCAGTTTTAAATTCAGTAAAGCTAACTTTAACTATGTCTTTAAACCATTTACATGAATACAACATGTAAGTATACACAAGTAGTAGTAAACTGAAAAAATATCCCAAATGATTAGAACATTTCTTATAACAGCTTTATGTCCCTTATGCTACACCACAAAATTAAGGGTAACAAACTTTTCTCTCCCTTCAGGTGTCAGATGGTCATCACCTAATCCACTCAATTTTGCAGGAATATTTTATTATTTATTAATGAATAGCAACTTATCTGTAATATACAACCAATGCCCACTTATCATTTATCATAAAAAATTCAAAGCATATTATTTTCCTAATTGTAAAATGAGTTTCCCCATTTCTGATAGTGGGCTTAACAAGGATGTTCCATGGGCATAGCAGAGAATTCTCCTACAGGTCTAGCGTATTCCCTAAACATTTTCTCACTGAAAGGTTGCGTGAGATTGTGTCAAAATACACAAAACACTTATTACCCTCATTGAAAAAAAAGCATTCATATGAAAATAGAGGCAATTGTAAGATACTATAGGGTAGATTCATGAAGCCACAGTCTCAGCTTTTTGGGCTATGTGTAGCAGGTTGTCATAATCACTCGCTCGTTTTGGGTTATTTGAACTGCCCTGCTCTAGCGCAACTGATTACACTGGAGCATGGAGCGACATTGCACAAGAAACCTCTTGTGCAATGTTAGATTTCATTGTACAATGCAACATTTCAAGTAGCTACAGCGGTAGCAACTTCTGAACATGTCCACCTGCAAGGATGATAAACACTGCCCTGCATTATGAAGGCAGAATAATCTGATTTGTACTGGCTACAGCATTTATTTTTATTTTTTTAAAAAATTAAAGTGTACCCCCTGCCACATGATAACTTCTACCCCTCAGTGCAGTTTCTTTTTTCAGCAAGCTTCATTACTTTTTATAGGAGATATCTTGCAACACACAATAACAGCCCTGGCCCAATGAAGTTTTGATAATCATTCCCTGAAGTGATATAATTCTTATAGCATGGTGGGAGTTAAAGTAAAGGACTACAAAGCGATACCAATGTGAAATTATGCAAAACAAAGTGATACAGACATAATGATATATGACAGACTGATGTTTAATCCCATAAGGGATCAATAATTTGTGAAGATCTGCTCTGTGACAGGGACACTAATCTTTAACAGCACTGAGGTGTATCCATAGCTATTGCTTAAATCCTACCAAATCAATATATACTTGATAGATGATTCCTTCTAAAATCAGTATAACATCTTGCTCATGTGTATGTTAAAGATGCTAAAGAAAGATCCTCAAAATTAGATTATATTCACCTTTTTAATTTGAAAATAACATGGGAAATCAGTGAATTACTATTCGTGAATTTATATCTACTACACAAATGTCTCTCACAGAAAGTAATGGGGCATGCAGCCAATACTAGTCAGATTACTCTGCTTTCAGTATATAGTATCTTTCAATCACCTCTATTTTTGTATGCATGTGCTTTTATATTAGAGTAATAAGTGTTTTGTGTATTTTAACACAATCTCGCCACCTTTTAGTTTGTAAGAAAAACAGCAAGATCTACAGGGGTAACATGTTTACAGAATACACCAGATCTGGAGCAGAAATTTCACCAATTAAAGGGACATTATACACTCATTTTTTCTTTGCATAAATGTTTTGTAGATGATCTATTTATAAAGCCCATAAAGTGTTTTTTTTTTTTTTTTTTAATGTATAGTTTTGCTTATTTTTAAATAACATTGCTCTGATTTTCAGACTCCTAACCAAGCCCCAAAGTTTTAGGAGAATACCGACAGAAACCTCCTCCAGCTTGCTCCTGTTTGTGTAAAGGGTCTTTTCATATGCAAAAGAAGGGGGAGGGGGAGTGTCTTATTTCCCACTTGCAGTGGGCTTTCAAGCTACCTTTTCAACAGAGCTGAACTGAGAGCTTCTAAGTAAGTTTGTAAACTGTTTTATGCTGGATTTTTATATCAGTATCTGTGCATCTTATTCTTTATAGTAGTGTATATTACATGCAGTTATATGAAAATTGGTGTATACTGTCCCTTTAAATGCCGTTGTTCAGCCCACTAGAAGAGACAGGGAAGCTCATATACAATAAGGAAAATAATATGTTTTTAATTTCTTTATATAAATACGAATTTCATTTTTTTTTTTGTAAGTGCAGTGCAGTTATGTTACAGTTTCTACTGTGCATCATAAATTGTTTCTTTCTTGCACAATTTAAATTTTTCCATAAAATACGATTTTTGAAGAACAATTCCATTCCGAATTTTAATGATATTGAAGAATACATTTCTTAACTGCATAATTTTATTTCAACAAGTAATTAATTTGCTTTATATGATTTTTAAATTCCTTTTTTTTTGTGAGTCCTATTGTATTATATACATCACCTTCACAAACTTAAAAGCAGGGAACACTCTTTTGTGAGACACACTGTTCTCAAGGTAAAAACTGCCTTTAAAGAATTAGAACATGGGCTTTAAAGCACTGGAGAGGGTTCTTATAGAATGTCACAAGCCCAGAGAGCTTTGCATAATCAGGTCCATTGACTTTGTTCACTAATGACTGTACATAAAGTACAACCTAACCCAAAATATCCTCTTGCAAACTCAGTACAGGTATTTCTGCCTAGCAGCATTAGAGGGCTTGAATGTAATACTAAGGAAAGCTTGTGGGTTCAGAGTAAGCTGTAAAAAGAAGGGAAATATAAATATATCCAAAATAATATAGTTCCTATAGAGTCCTCCCTTATCTGACCTTTCTGTGTTTTTTGGTTCAGAAGCTTCCAGTCATCTGAATAAAAAAGTAGATGACCAACCAAGATTCTCTTGACCAGAGAGCTGCACCAAAGTCTTGAGGACATTTTTAAAGCACTGTGAGGCAGAACTAAGACCAAATGCAAAGCATGTAAGCTAAGTCATTATTACTTTTACTAAAATGCAAGTAAATAGGGATGGTCAGAGGGGCAACCTTGAAGTCTACACAATCAAACAAGACCTCCTTGCAATGAAAGAGTTGATGCTTTTCAGAATTATAAATGACTGACCTATCTTCATCCAGAACATAAAAACAAAGGTGATGAACTATGCAGTATATTGCAATACCTCTCTGGTTCCTCTTCTCATTACTTTTATTTACAGCAAATCTGAAAGAAAATAGGGAGATAGATGAAATTTGTTAGGGAGCCAACTTGAAACGTAATGGATTTTGCCTATGTGTTGGTGAAACTTCCAGAATATTATAGCCTTGAAAACCCACTGATTAATCAAAACATATTATTTTCAAAGAGCTTTGTGTTTTATTTCATGAAGTAAAAGTCACCATCTATTTATTTAGTTCCTTTTTAAAATCAGCTCCATAGCAGCTGGACTTGATTCAGAATAAGAATAGTCTGCAAGCTTGTGGTTATCGGGAATTAGCATTTGCCAAGAAAGCCTATAAATTTATGCACCATGAACACATAATCCTAAATACACACTGTTTTAAAAACGTTCATTTTATCATTTTGCAAAAATATAAAATGCTATTCTGCTCTCCTGTGAAATACTTCTATATCATCTCTTGGTTGAATTAGAATGTTCATATAGCCATTGTACATCCAGTCTTGCCTCAGATAAAAGAAACTAGAAGCTAAAACTTAACCAGACACATAAAAACTACAAGAGAATACCTGGTGCCTTATACAATCTAGCAAAAGCTTGCATGTAGTAAACACCTTGTTGCAGGCAGCCATGCACAGGTGCCTATGCATACTCTAACCAGCCCAGTGGATGAAATATGGAAAATCAGCCAAACAATATCTAAAGAAAAGAGGATAAAAACAAAAGTTTTACATGAGAAAATCAGACAGTTACATTTTATTGATAGCTTAAAAGTAAAATGAGTTAAGAGGAAATAGGAATAAGGAAGTAAAGACTCCCAAGAAATTTAGGGAAGATCTAGATAATAGTAGGGTATCTCTTCCAGTCTATTTAGAAGAGCAATGCACATAAAATAAATAGTGAAATTTTGGTTAAATAAGTGAAATTCTATTAAAATATCCCTTATTTTCCTCTTCTTCAGGGCTGCTTATTGTCTTTTATGTTTCCTTAACCCTTCACAACACATTCATTAGAAACCTGGTACGTCAACAACTTGAAACATGCATATCCTTGAAAGTTTAATAAATTTCTGGTTAATATCTGATATCTGGTAAAAAAAGTGAATTTCAGGGGACATGAATCAGTTGGTCTATCACTTAAGATAACCTTGTTCTTGTTATTTTACATAGCAATTTTGCTAATCGTAACCTGTTAAATCCACTTGTAAACTCTGTACAAGTATTTCTGTTATTTTTCATTAAAGCTCTACAAAGATGCATAAGAGGGTTTCAATACTAAAGAAAGCGAGTGAGTTTAGGTAAAGCCAGCATGTGAGTAGAAATCAATCTGTCCAAGATAATTAATTTCTCATGGAGTCCTCCCTTATTTTTCTATGCAAATTTCCTCTCAAAAGATGAAAATATAGTGAAATATAATTTGGGAAAAGAAACCCTATAAGTGAAATGGTGTGCAGACTGTGCAGAGCTGTAACGCAGCTCTAAAGGCCCGCATCTAAAAAGCTATCTGGTCTGGTGAGATTTTATAAGAATGCTCGCCAATCCTTCTATTTAACTGGTGGAATGATCTAAAGCCATGTTGTACCATGAAAACAGGGTGTCTCGCTATGGGGCGAATACTGCATTTTTGAATGGGAAGGAGATGCAAACATTGCAAAAGAGCTCAATGAAAATCGTAATTTAAAAATCATACAAAACAAAGAATTGAACCATTCACACAAAATACTCAGGAAAAAAATTGTATTGTTAAAGTGCATCGAAAAATGTAACAACATTTTTCACCAAAAATCGTATTTTATTAAAAAAATAAAAATTTGTATGTGGATTACACAGAAATAAATCACATTAAATATGCACAGGGTAAATTATAATTTACGCATTCTGGGTATACAATAAATCACATAGAAATCCGTACTTAAAGTGCACAATACAAAGAGAATTTTTTTTTCCCAGTAAAATTAGTTGAACATGGGCATTCTATGGGCATATATGAAATTGTCTCTCAAATCCCAGCATAATTCTGTAAGCATTTCTGCCCTACAGATCTCACAGTTTATTTCTCGCAAATGAAAAGGTGGTGAGTTTTCAAAATACTCAAAAATCTAATTACTCTGAAAGTAAAACCTATGCATATGAAAATAACTGTGAATTTAAGGTACAATGCGCTGAAAACAGCATATTTTGTATTAGGAGTCATATCAAAGTTTAAACATACACGGGGTCTCCCTCTGTACTTCGTTCTCCATTGGGGACTTTTACATAACAGAGAGCTCTTATTCTTTCTATGGGAAACATCTCACCACTCGCTGGGGCAGCCCTTTTTTTTAATAGAATTCATGAGGGCTTCCCCTGCGAGTGTTAGACCAGCAAATGTTTTAGAATCTGCCCATTTGTGGGTTACAATTTGGTATATATGTCAGACTTGTAGTTTTTCAGAGATAACATGATTTTACTCAGTCATAATACATTAAAATGATAAAATACTATACTGTTTGTCTTTATCTACAGAATTTCTGTTCGATTTATATCCCATCCGCTTCTGTGTGCCAAATGAACCCTTAGACTGGCATTCTAAACACGTTTTGTATTATTTGGCTAGCTCTTTCTATGGTTGTATGGTTGTAATCTGGATTAATTATTCATAATTACTGAGTGCTAAATGATGCTTCTTTGAAAGATATAGTCTAAACAGCTTATCAGTGGCATTCTGCAGTTACCCTTTAAATACCTTTCGTATATAGGTCCCAGTGAACACTAATTACTGTATTTCATATATAGTTTTTATTTCATAGTTTTGAAAATGTGGCAAATGTGTTTGACCAGACAGTGTTTTATTTATTTTCAGACCTACTTCAAATTGGTAAAGATTGCACTGAAAGGAATAACTTCCTCCTAATTAAGTGATATATTTCACAAAAGTTCTCACTACCTGCTGATTGTGAGAGAGAACATTATTTAACTACCTGTTAACAGAGAGTTTGCATTAAAGGGTTAATAATCTGCTTATATAGAGGGAGGGCTTACTTTGAAAACCATAGATCCCTCTAGAGTGATATTACACTGAATAGCTAAAATGCCTGCTGTTAGAGACTATTCTGAAAAGTTCCATTCCTTATTGACTCCGAAAGATTTTATTATGCATTAGGATTGCTAAAGGGATGTGAAACACAAATATTTTCTTTCAGGATTTAGCTAGAACATACAATTTTAAACGTTCCTATTTTCTTCTGTTATCAAATTTGCTCCATTCTCTTGATATCCTTTGTTGAAGGAGCAGCAATGCACTACTAGGAACACGCTGAACACATCTAGTAAGCCAATCACAAGAGATAAATGTGTGAAGGTACCAATCACCAGGTAGCTCCCACTATTGTAGGATATGCACATATTCTTTTTCAACGACTGATACCCAAGAGAACAAATTACATTTAAAAACAGAAGTTAATTTAAAAGTGCCTTAAAACTACATTTCTGAAACATGCAAGTATAAATTTAAATTAAAGGGACAGTAAACACCAGAATTTTTGTTGTTTAAAAAGATAGATAATCCCTTTATTACCCATTCCCCAATTTTGCATGACCAACACAGTTCTAATAATATACTTTTTACCTATGTGATTACCTTGTATCTATGCCTCTGCAAACTGCCCCTTTATTTCAGTTC
This sequence comes from Bombina bombina, assembly GCF_027579735.1. Classification (NCBI taxonomy): domain Eukaryota; kingdom Metazoa; phylum Chordata; class Amphibia; order Anura; family Bombinatoridae; genus Bombina; species Bombina bombina. The sequence continues at coordinate 1,118,779,307 of NC_069500.1, forward strand.
TTTTGACAGACTTGCATTTTTAGCCAATCAGTGCTGGCTCCTAGGAGCTTCACATGCCTGAGCTCAATGTTATCTATATGAAACACATGAACTAACGCACTCTAGTGATGAAAAACTGTCAAAATGCTTTTAAATAAGAGGCAGTCTTTAAGGTCTAAGAAATTAGCACATGAACCTCCTAGATTTAGCTTTCAACTAAGAATACCAAGAGAACAAAGCAAAATTGGTAATAAAAGTAAATTGGAAAGTTGTTTAAAATTGCATACCCTATTTAAATCATGAAATATTTTTTTTTTTACTTTGCTGTCCCTTTAAATGAAATTAAATTAAAGTCCTTACTATATACTGACTGTGATTAAAATTGTCCTGATAGCAATTACTCTCTGCTGACTACTTGTACAAATAATGTACAATTTTTTTTTGCATGTTAAAGGGATATGAAACACACAAAAATGCATTTTGCAATTCAGACAGAGCATGTACTAAAATTATGAAATTTTATTTGTTCTCATGGTATTCTTAGTTGAAGAGATGTAAGTGCACTTACAAATAGAAAACAGTTAGGGTTGCCACCTCGGCCATGTTTTCCTGGACACTTATGAGTTACACATGTTGCAGGGTGTGCAGGGAGCAACATGAATAGTGTTGTCCAGGGTCATTATATATGTGCTGTCCAGCAGCACAATGCATATTTCCCTCTGCTCACCCTGCAGCATGTGTAACTCATAAGTGTCAAGGAAAACATGGCCAAGGTGGCAACCCTATATATAGTACTCCAGACGTGCACACTTCTGGAATTATGTCTGTGCTTTTAACAAAAGATACAAAAATAACAAAGAAAATGTGATATTAGAAGTAAATTAGAAAGTTGTTAACAATTGCATGTTCTGTCTGAATTAAAGAACAAAAAATGGGTTTCATATCCCTTTAAGTGTTAGATGTTTTTGGATATAAATTAATTAATTTAGTATTATTATGACCCCTATATAACACCTGTCCATGGACTATTCATTTCTTTGTTGCATTTGCTCAGTGATTGACTTGCAGTCTAGTGGATGCTATTACACTAAACACTTTAGTTTAATAAGTACCTATAAATATCTAGAGGTTTGACTAAAGGCAGTGCTCAAGTAATGCCTTGGGTTTTATTTATTTTATTACAGTGTGCAATGTATTTACCCCTTATGTATGTGCATTGCAATTATTTTTATTCTTTGCTTTTTATTTAAAATACACTATTCTTCTGTATTTTACATTAATTAACCTTTAATTTACTGCCAACTTAGGAATTTGAGTACAATAATACCATCTTGACTCCTTCACAATTCTATACAAACTAATAATTACTGTACTTATCCTAAAATAGTAACTGCATGTTTATAGTACTTAATTGGCTTTAAATTAATCTTCTTTCCAATCTGCTCTTCTTCTATATAAAATCTGGCTGTATTGTCTAGCTAACATCAACATTTTATGATTATAAATAGCATACATGGTAGTTTTTAGCTTTTTATTCCACAATTTATTTGTTTATTTTACACTATGGAAATTGTCACACACTTACAAATGTTAAATGCTGGTAAAACTGTATTACAGCAGATCAGTGTGTGCATTATTATCTCTTATGTTTTTCTACTTTAAGACCATTTATCAATATTTTTGAAGTGTTTTGCCAGACACACAACATATCGTAAAATTGTTTCAGGTAACTAATAATTTATAAAAAAAACATAAATGATTTATCTGTAAACGTTCTTTGCATAGAGTTTTGTTACAGCTATACTACAAATTAATTCTTGTTAATAGAATGACATTTTCATTGCTACTTCCTTTGCCTTATTTATAATTAATACTTTTTTTAGTACAAGTAACCACTGATTTTGTTAACATTCTTTTTACAACTATCATACATTCCATTAAAAAAACTCATTATCAACTATATTACTAGTTATGAAAGAATAGAGCCAAGAATTTTCTTCAGCGTTATGAGGCATGTAACAATATTTCACTTATTATCCATTCATGATTTCAATTTGGATTTTGTAGTAATGATTACTGCACTTATCCAATCATAATTGCAATTAAAATGTTGTAGTAATGATTATCTTACATATTAATTTAAACTTATGATGAGCTTTAATATAGTCTTACCTGTAAATGCTGGATAATTTATGGACATGTTCAATTTTAGTAAGTAGTATTAAAGAGATATGAAACTCATTTTTTTTTTCTTGTATGATTTAGATAGAACATGCAATTTTAAACGTTCTAATTAACTAGTATTATTCATTTTTCTTTGTTCTTTTTTGTATCTTTTGTTAAAAAGCAGTGATGTATGCTTAGGAGCCGGCCAATTTCTGGAGCAATATATGGCAGTAGTGTACCAAAAGATTTATCTATTTTCAAGAGCACTAAATGGCAGCACTGTTTTCTTCCATGTAGTGCTCCATATGCCTACCTAGGTACCTTTTCAACACAGAATATCATAGAAACAAAGCAAATTTGATAATAGAAGTAAATTAGAAACTTTTTTTTTTTAAAATGAAATGCTCTGTCTGAATCACATTTTTTTTTTTTTTTGGGGGGGGGGTCATATCCTTTTAAAGGTTTGCAGACCTTAAAAACATAATTTATGCTTACCTGATAAATTAATTTATTTCATGGTGGTGAGAGTCCACGATCCATTACTCCTCGGATTACTCTTTTCTACCACTAGGAGGAGGCTAAGATTCCCAAACTCAGAGAGCCCTATAAAACCACTCCCACCACACACATACCTCAGTCTAATGCATAGCCATGCAAAGTAAGGTAAGAAAATGGAATAAGAGGCATAAAAGGAGCAGGGGAGAAATAAAACCTAAAAGAAACATAGGTTGGGGTCTCACCACCAAGAAATAAATGAATTTATCAGTTAAGCATGAATTATATTTTCTTTCATAAAGGTGGTGGGAGTCCATGATCCATTACTCTTGGGAACTATTACCCAAGCCGTGGAGTCCACAAGTAATAACGGAAAGAGAGGGATTTAAAAAACATCTTTCTTTAACTGTGAAATGAAATCCACAACCCCAATAAAGATTTTTTTTTTAATGCACTTTAAAAAATAAATTGAACAGGCAAAAAATCAAACTGAGACAACTGCCTGAAGCACCTTTCAACCAAATGCTGCCTCAGAAGAAGCAAAAACATCAAAATAGTATAGAAACATAGATATTGACGGCAGATAAGAGCCATAGGCCCAGCAAGTCTGCCTGACCTTACCTAACAGTATAAACTTATCTAGTTTGTAGGATAGCCTTATGCTTGTCCCATGCATTTTTAAAGTCCCCCACAGTGTTTGTTGCTACTACCGCTTGAGGAAGTTTATTCCATAAATCAATCACTCTTTCAGTAAAGAAGTGCTTCCTCAAATTACTCCTGAATCTACTACCCTTTAGCTTGAGCTCATCTCATGACCCCTTGTTCTTGAATTTTCCATTTTATGTAAAATACCCACAGCCTCAGTTTTACTAAACCCTTTAATGTACTTGAAAGTTGCTATCATATCACCTCTTTCCCTTCTCTCCTCTAAGTATGAATTTTGTAAAGGAATCTCTAATGTTCCTTTTGAATTGGAACATGAATGTAAGCATCCTTTAAAATCGATTGTGGACATAAACTGACCTTGTTGAACAAAAGGCAGAATATTCCGAATAGTTTCCATTTTAAAAGCTGGAACCCTGACAAATTTTTTCAGAGCTTTAAGATTCAAAACTGGTCTGAATGTACCCTCCTTCTTTGGTACAATGAAGATATTTAAATAAAATCCCATCCCCTGTTCCTGCAAAGGTACTGGTACAATCACCCCCATAACTTCCAGATCTGAGACAGACTGCAAAAAAAGCTTGAGCCTTTAAAATATTCCTTGGAACATTGGACAGTAAAAACCTCACTCTGGGAGGCCTTGTTCTGAATCCTATTCGATAACCCTGGGAAACTATGCTCAGAACCCAGGGCTCTGTAACGGGCTGAAACCAAGCCTCTTGAGAGACCTAACCTGCCCCCTACCAGAACCTCTGGATGGGGGGCTGCACCTTCATGGAGTCTTGGTAGTAGGGATAGATTTCTTAGCCTGCTTAGATTTGTTCCAGTTAGCACGAGGCCTCCAGGCTAGGCCAGAGGTACTTTGCTTTTCAGCAGAGGAGTCAACCTTTTGTTCCTTATCCTGAAGAAAGGAGCGGAAATGATTTAAAGTTTTAGATTGACCTCTAGACATTTTGTCCTGAGGAAGAAAAGCCCCTTTACCTTCAGTAGATATTATAGAATTGAAATCAGAAACAAACAATTTCTTTCCCTGAAAAGTCAATAATCTAAATGTAGGCACCATATCAGCAGACCAGGGTTTAAGCCATAAAGTTCTCCTGGAAAGGACTGCCAAAGACTTGCTTTTGTTATTAATTTTCATAATATCAAATATAGCATCACAAACAAAAGAATTAGCATTCTTAAACAAACCCAATAGATTTTCTGAATCTCCAGAACATTTTTCTGAAAGGCTGGATAACCAAAAAGTTAAAGTAGCAGCCACAGCCACTAAAGAAATGGCTGGCCTTAGTATATAACCTGCTTGTAAAGAGGCCCTTCTATAAAAAGACTGTAATATCTTATCCATTTGGGTCTTTAAAAGAAGTACTGTCTTCCAAAGGATGCCTGAGGAATTGGCGCCTAGACGCTGAGAAATGCGTTGCATTTGTGCATATGTCAAAGGTATTTTTAATATTGTCACTATTTTTATACTATGGTTTTTAATTAAAAGCGTTTTTGGCTTTTATATATATATAACTTTTTCTATTTGAGTCTTTTTCAATCACTTGCCGAGATCTTATCCAAGGAGATTGCCAAGTACAGTGAGCTGGGAAACTGTGATACCCCAGTACGCTCTAATAGCACAATACTATTGTTGTGCAATGCTATTGTGAGTAAATATTCATTTTATACCTTGGTGGGAAACTTTGCCACAGTTGTCATCACTAGGAAGTACCCTTTGTTTTGCTGTGGAGTACCAAAGGAGCAGCTTATCGAGTGCTGGATGTCAGTAAACTGGGACTGGGACTGTGAGATTCCAGAAGGCGAATTTGGGCATATTTCATTCCTGTTGAAATTGTGAGTATATCTGCAAAAAATTTCTAAACAGATAAGGAGCTTGTTCATATTGTCTACACTATGGGGTGCTCTTCTTTTGTTCTTTGTGTATTCTGTTTTCCAAAAGAATAGTAGTACTATTAGCCAAAGTGGAAATAGCCCCTTCAACCTTAGGAACAGTTTCCCATAATTGAATATTAGCAGCGGGAAGAGGACATAACTTTTTAAACCTTTCAAAAGGATTAAAATAATTTCCTGGCTAAGACCATTCCCTAGAAATTATGTCAAAGACAGCATCAGAAATAGAGAAAACATCAGAGAGTTTCACAACAGTTTAAAAAACTGAATTTAACTACTACAAGGCTTATCATCAGAAACTTTAGGATCTTTAACTCCTAAAGTAATTAAAACATCTTTTAAAATAGAATGCATATGCTCAATTTTAAACAAAAAAGAGGAAGTATCAGGTTCAACATCAGATGAAGACTCGTCATCACCATAGGAGACTTCATCATCTAAAGATTTAACAGTATCCCTGGTCCCGGGCACATAGTACTGGTAGAAGGTAAAATCTGGACTGACATTTTACTCTTGTTTGAAGGCGGGAGAGCAGCAAATGCATCAGAAACTGCAGCCTTGATAAAAAAAAAGCCACACTTGATGAAACATCCTCAGATTTCTCCTGTAATGCGCAGACAGAAGGAGCATTAATACCCAAAGAAACTACTGGCTTCAACAAATTGAAAACCCCTTTCTCTGAAGAATCAAATTCGCATTTTCATTGTTCAACCACCTCCAGCAGAGGCAAAGTAAAGACTGAGGTATGTGTGAGGTGGGTGGGGTTTATAGAGCTCTTGGGGTTTGGGAATCTTTGCCTTCTCCTAGTGGTAGAGGAAACTGTGATACCCCAGTACGCTCTAATAGCACAATACTATTGTTGTGCAACACCATTGTGAGTAAATATTCATTTTATACCTTGGTGGGAAACTTTGCCACAGTTGTCATCACTAGGAAGTGCCCTTTGTTTTGCTGTGGAGTACCAAAGGAGCAGCTTTTCGAGTGCTAGATGTTAGTAAACTGGGACACTGTGAGATTCCAGCAGGCGAATTTGGGCATATTTCATTCCTATTGAAATTGTGAGTATATCTGCCAAAATTTTCTAAATAGATAAGGAGCTTCTTCATATTGTCTACACTATGGGGTGCTCTTCTTTTGTTCTTTGTGTATTCTGTTTTCCAAAAGAATAGTAGTACTATTAGCCAAAGTGGGAATAGCCCCATCAACCTTAAGAACAGTTTCCCATAATTGAATATTAGCAGCAGGGAGAGGACATAACTTTTTAAACCTTTCAAAAGGATTAAAAGAATTTCCTGGCTAAGACCATTCCCTAGAAATTATGTTAGAGACAGCAGCAGAAATAGAGAAAACATCAGAGAGTTTCGCAACAGTTTTAAAAACGGAATTTAACGACTACAAGGCTTATCATCAGAAACTTTAGAATATTTAAAGTAATTAAAACATCTTTTAAAAGAGAATGCATATGCTCAATTTTAAACAAAAAAAGAGGAAGTATCAGGTTCAACATCAGATGAAGACTCTTCATCACCAGAGGACACTTCATCATCTAAAAATTTAGCAGTATCCCTGGTCCCGGGCACAAAGTACTGGTAGAAGGTAAAATCTGGACTGACCTTTTACTCTTGTTTGAAGGCGGGAGAGCAGCCAACGCATCAGAAACTGCAGAAAATCACACTTGATGAAACATCCTCAGATTTCTCCTGTAATGCGCAGACAGAAGGAACATTAATACCCAAAGAAACTACCGGGCTTCAACAAATTAAAAACCCCTTCCTCTGAAGAATCAAATTCGCATTTTCACTGTTCAACCACCTCCAGCAGAGGCAAAGTAAAGACTGAGGTATGTGTGAGGTGGGTGGGGTTTTATAGAGCTCTTGGGGTTTAGGAATCTTTGCCTTCTCCTAATGGTAGAGTAATTCCTAGGAGTAATGCATTTTGGGCTCTCACCACCTTTATGATAGGAACATTATTACACATTTCCTTTTGTGTAGAAATATAGGCTGCTGACTATACCTTCTCTCTAAAATGTAAAATGTTACTTCTTAACAGTTTACTACAGTACAATAGTAATATTCAGCCATATCTGTGGACATTTGTAGTGTCCATTTGATTCACACTTACAAGAGTTTAACAAAAGGCTGTGTTCTTTAAATGCTAAGTGAGATTTCAGAACCAATTAAGCAATAGCATGACTTGCTAGTCATCCTGAACAAATGTGTCAGGGCTTCAAAGCTGTGTGTGTGTGTGTGTATATTTATGTATATATACATGTATACAGTGTATATATATATATATATATATATATATATATATATATATATATATATATATATACACTGTACATATAGATAGATAGATAGATAGATAGATAGATAGATAGATAGATAGATAGATTTCCCCCCATGGCAAAAAGAAACTTAAAGGGCCATAGCAATCGAAAAAGTACATGCTCTAATATGTTAGAGCATGTTATGTTAATACTATAGGCTTTACACTACTATCAATCAGTGGCGTTAATTACAAATCTGTGTCATGCTACTAGGGCGTTAATTACAAATCTGTGTCATGCTACTAGCGCTGCTTATTAGATCACTGCTGCTTTCCGCTTAGGACCTGCAGTGCTTTACGAGTCCCAAGCAGTACCTCTACTATGTGTTTAAACTCTTTGCAGGTTACACAATTAGATCATGTCATTTTTCGATTATAATGGCCCTTTCAATTAATGTCAGAGTCTTAAATGGTCCATAAAGTCAACATTTTCATTTATACATTTTCATGATTCAGACAGAACATGCAATTTAAAATAACTTTACAATGTCCTTCTATTATCTAATTTGCTTTGTTCTCTTGTTCTCTATCTAGGTAGACTAAGCAGCAGCAATGCACTACTAGGAATTAGCTGCTATTTGGTGGCAACACATATATGCCTCTTGTCATTTACTCACCAGATGTGTTCAGCTAGCTCCCAGTAGTGCTTTGTTGCTCCTTCAACAAAGGATACCAAAAGATTGAAGTACATTTGAAAATAAAGTTGTTTAAAATGGTATGTTCTCTATCAATCATGAAAGAACATTTGGGGTTTTATGTTCCTTTAAATTCCCAATAAAATATCCAGTTGATGGGGCCTATTTATCATATGTCTGTCGGACCTGATCCGACACTGTGGATCAGGCCCGACAGACATCGCTGAATGCGGAGAGTTGAGCGCAATTGTGATTTATGCTACAATTCTTACCGCAATCTCAGAGCAGTGGTTAACTGTTTTGCAAAACGAAAAAGTTGCACAAAACACTTATAGATACAAATATATTGCTAAAGATGTATTTGTATATGTATATATATACTATATATATATATATATATATATATATATATATATATATATATATATATATATATATATATATATAGTTTTACTGGGGATAGGGTGCACACAGATATATTGTAAGGATAAAGCGTATTGTGCTGGCAATCCTAAATGTATATAACCAAATCAGTTAGAAAAGAGCTCTAACAATTCTAAAAGAGCTAAAGCGGATTACTGACCGCACCAAAAACAACCCTACAGTATACTTGGAAATTACATCCTAAACAGGTTTGCTGAACATATACATTTTAATAAAAACATAGCCAAAAAGGTACATGCAGAAAAAGATGGCAATAATCAAATTACAAAATACAAGTTACAAGTGTAGTGCACTACTGATATCTGTGGGCTAGCATATGCAAGGTTAATGTCGACTCATGAGAAAGTCCATCCCTAATACCGGGCACTTAAGTGTTAAGAACACGCTCCGGTTATAGTTTAGACAGAATACCGTCCTTGATATCTCATTGGTGTATGTTTGATCCGGTACCGGATTTGAGACAATAGTATGAGAGTCCAAGAGTGGTAATTTCACCGTTGAAAACTTAATCCCATGTGCAAGTGACACACCAAACTTCAAAATTTCAGAGTGCAAGACTTATTACTGCATGGCTTACCTTCACTCTCTTCACACACTCTATGGTATTACCTGACAGGATCTCATCCGTGGTGTGACTTACAGCGGTGTATTCCGCCTATGCAGCTCTTCACTTGCTTAGATATTCGAACTTGATATCGCCAGATTCACAGCAAATCCACCATGCTGGCGTCCTCCACACTGTGTCTTGTTCAAAACATTACGCGTTTCGCCCCTCCCCCTTTCCGGGCTGAACCCAGGGCTTCATCAGATGTGTCTGATTAGACACCACAACAAACTTTATAACACTGGTGCAGATACAAAGTTACACCCCCTTCATGAATTTTAAAGGGGAATGTATAATGCATGTAAATTTCAATGGCTACAATTAAATACCTAGATACATTTAATATACAACTAAACTATACAAATATAGCATATTACAATTTCCAAATTTTTGGAAGTTGCTTGATACATAATGATATACAGCATTAAGCTTATAGCTTAACTTTTACACTGAAAAACACTTATGTGAACATATCAAGATGCTCACTTCTAAGCACACATATATTTTAGCAGTGTATTGTGTAGTAAGGAATAATTACAGAAAACAAGAAAATTCAATTTTTTCATTCAAACCAAGGGGAGAGAGGGTGTTAAGTCTGTACATCCAGCGTGATTCGTGCTGGAGCAATAGTTGGTCAATATTACCTCCTCTCCTCCTTGGCTTGATATGCTCAATACCCAGTACTCTAAGGAGAGAAAATCAGAATTATGCATTTTTTGGAAATGTCTGGCAACTGGACTGTCCGACTCCTTGTCCTTAATGCTATCTCTGTGTTCCCTCACCCTTTCTTTTAGTTCTCGTGTCGTTTTCCCAATATAGAATTTGGGACACGAACAGTGTAACATATAGATTACATTTGTGGTGTTGCAGACTATTCTTTCATTTATGTGGTAAGACCTTTCAGAATATTCAGTGCAAAAATTTGAGGCTTTAACAATGTACTTGCAGTACACACATCTGCCACAAGGTTCGCAACCCTTCCTAGTTTGTGCCTGTGTTATCCAATTTTTTGGGGTATGTCTTTGGAACTCACTATGGACTAATTTATCCTTGATGCTGGGTGCTCTTTTGGCTGTAAGCAGTGGGTATTCAGAAATATACTTAGCAATTGAACTGTCATTAGATAGAATGTGCCAATGTTTGTTAAGGATGTTACGCAATTTGTTCCAATGGGAATTATATTTAGTTATAAGACAAATTTCAGTCTCTTCCTTAGGCTTTTCAGTTGCTCTATATAGTAATTCATTTCTGGGTTTCTGCCTAGCCCCTTTTGCACTGAATATTCTGAAAGGTCTTACCACATAAATGAAAGAATAGTCTGCAACACCACAAATGTAATCTATATGTTACACTGTTCGTGTCCCAAATTCTATATTGGGAAAACGACACGAGAACTAAAAGAAAGGGTGAGGGAACACAGAGATAGCATTAAGGACAAGGAGTCGGACAGTCCAGTTGCCAGACATTTCCAAAAAATGCATAATTCTGATTTTTCTCTCCTTAGAGTACTGGGTATTGAGCATATCAAGCCAAGGAGGAGAGGAGGTAATATTGACCAACTATTGCTCCAGCACGAATCACGCTGAATGTACAGACTTAACACCCTCTCTCCCCTTGGTTTGAATGAAAAAATTGAATTTTCTTGTTTTCTGTAATTATTCCTTACTACACAATACACTGCTAAAATATATGTGTGCTTAGAAGTGAGCATCTTGATATGTTCACATAAGTGTTTTTCAGTGTAAAAGTTAAGCTATAAGCTTAATGCTGTATATCATTATGTATCAAGCAACTTCCAAAAATTTGGAAATTGTAATATGCTATATTTGTATAGTTTAGTTGTATATTAAATGTATCTAGGTATTTAATTGTAGCCATTGAAATTTACATGCATTATACATTCCCCTTTAAAATTCATGAAGGGGGGTGTAACTTTGTATCTGCACCAGTGTTATAAAGTTTGTTGTGGTGTCTAATCAGACACATCTGATGAAGCCCTGAGTTCAGCCCGGAAAGGGGGAGGGGCGAAACGCGTAATGTTTTGAACAAGACACAGTGTGGAGGACGCCAGCATGGTGGATTTGCTGTGAATCTGGCGATATCAAGTTCGAATATCTAAGCAAGTGAAGAGCTGCATAGGCGGAATACACCGCTGTAAGTCACACCACGGATGAGATCCTGTCAGGTAATACCGTAGAGTGTGTGAAGAGAGCGAAGGTAAGCCATGCAGTAATAAGTCTTGCACTCTGAAATTTTGAAGTTTGGTGTGTCACTTGCACATGGGATTAAGTTTTCAACGGTGAAATTACCACTCTTGGACTCTCATACTATTGTCTCAAATCCGGTACCGGATCAATCATACACCAATGAGATATCAAGGACGGTATTCTGTCTAAACTATAACCGGAGCGTGTTCTTAACACTTAAGTGCCCGGTATTAGGGATGGACTTTCTCATGAGTCGACATTAACCTTGCATATGCTAGCCCACAGATATCAGTAGTGCACTACACTTGTAACTTGTATTTTGTAATTTGATTATTGCCATCTTTTTCAGCATGTACCTTTTTGGCTATGTTTTTATTAAAATGTATATGTTCAGCAAACCTGTTTAGGATGTCATTTCCAAGTATACTGTAGGGTTGTTTTTGGTGCGGCCAGTAATCCGCTTTAGCTCTTTTAGAATTGTTAGAGCTCTTTTCTAACTGATTTGGTTATATATATATATATATATATATATATATATATATATATATATATATATATATATATATATATATATATATATATATATATATATATATATAATATATATAATATATATAATATATATATATATATATATATATATATATATATACGTTCCTCGTTTGCAAGAAGGCACTCACTGGTCTTTAGAGAAAACAATTTTTAATTCATATGAATTAAAAATTGTTTTCTCTAAAGACCAGTGAGTGCCTTCTTGCAAACGAGGAACGTACATATTTTATGTGAAGTGCACCCTGGCAGTTGTGGTAATGTAAGACTGTGCTTATCTCTTTTTGGAGGACACACACATATATATATATATATATATATATAAATAAAAATCATCTATATATATATATATATATATATATATATATATATATATATATAGGTATAAATATATATTTGCTTTAAACAACATCAGATATATGTAGAAATATTTAATTATGAATAAATATGTTAAGAACATTGAAATATGAAATATTCATATATTTATGTTGGGTTAGCGCAATTGCGAAAATGCAATTGTGTTTTACTGTCTCTTTAATGTAAAATAGATATCTGTACCTATATCTGAAAGTGCAGTGTGCAATCTGGCAAACCAGCCTTGTCACTATAGCACAAGTGTAATTAAACAAACACACAGTATTACTTATCTCAAATGTGAATCCACTTATGAGCAAAATACAACATATTTATTTGTGTATATGCAGCATACTTAATTGCGCAACCAGTACACTGCTTATACACTAATAAATATGTTGTATTTAGCACTTGTTGCTATAGTGACAAGGCTGGTTTGTCAGATTGCACACTGCACTGAGATTTTGCACACGCTATGTGGGGATTGGTTCATTCACTGGGGGAGGGTTTAACAGGCCTATGAAAGTTTTTTTTCCACTTTTTTTTCTCCATTGTGAATGCACACGCAATATTCAATGTTCAGATTTTTTGTGCTAGTCGGGTTACCATAATCTAGCGTATAGTGTTCCGCATGCAATAAAATAGGGAAAAAACTTTCTATTTATTTTATTTGTCTTTTATTGTTTTCAGCATAGTGGTGCAAGCTTAGGTGAAATTAAAGTGATAGTCTAGTCAAAATTATACTTTAATGATTAAGATAGAGCATGCAATTTTAGGCAACTTTCTAATTTAATCCTATTTTCAATTTTTATTCATTCTCTTGGTATCTTTATTTCAAAAGCAAGAATGTAAGCTTAGGAGCTGGCCCATTTTTAATTCAGCAGCTGGGTAGTACTTGCTGATTGGTGTCTAAATGTGGCCACCAATCAGCAAGTGCTACCCAGGGTTCTGAACCAAAAAAGGGCCGGCTCCTAAACTTCCATTCCAATTTTTTAAAAAAAAGATAGCAAGAGAACGAAAAAAAATGATAATAGGAGTAAATTAGAAAGTTGCTTAAAATTGCATGCTCTATCTGAACCATGAAAGTTTAATTTTGACTAGACTATCCATTTAACGTATTTACATATACTTGTTATATTTCTGTCATCTTAAAGCGACAGAAAACCCGAAAGTTTTCTTTTATGATTTGGATAGAAAATACAATTTTAGGCAACTTTTCAATTTACTTCTATTATCAAATTTGCTTCATTTTCTTGTTATCCTTTGCTGAAGGAACAACTTACACTACTGGCAGCTAGATGAACACATCTAGTTAGCCAATCACAAGAGAAAAATGTGTGCAGTCACCAATCAGTAGCTAGCTCCCACTAGTGTAGGATATGTGCATATTCTTTTTCAACAAGGGATACCAAGAGAGCAAAGCTTATTTGAAAATAGAAGTGAATTTAAAAATGTCTTAAAATTACATGCTCTGTCTGAATCATGGAAGTTTAATTTTGATTTTCCTATCCCTTTAATATTATCAACAGACATAAAATGGCTCATGGTTTCATGCCACTTGAAAGGATTGTTTCTTTTAAGTTAATGGTGCTATTTTCCATAGTGTAAAATAATTTATTATGGTGCATTTTAAAGTTAAATTGCATTTAATTCTTTACATATTAAAAATGTATTTCATACTTGTTATTAGATCCCTATCTGGTCGCATTGTTGGAGGTGTATGGTGGTTCTTTACCCTGATCATAATTTCATCCTACACGGCTAACTTAGCAGCTTTCCTTACTGTGGAACGAATGGTATCACCTATTGAAAGTGCTGAAGACCTTTCCAAGCAGACAGAAATTGCATATGGAACACTGGACTCGGGGTCTACCAAGGAATTCTTTAGGGTAAGGCTTTGTTTTTATTCATCAGTTTTTCAAATATTTTTTATTTTATGTTTATATTTTAAATTACAGATAAATATAAAGTAGAGAATGAACTGCTACATAAGTTACTACTGCTTTCATAGGAAAATATATTGTGACATGGAACCACAGTCTTCTAGGCAGTGGAGTCTCCTCCATATGCACACAGGCGCACATGAACCCCCAAAGACAAAAGAAAAATATTTTTTTTGGCTGAATAAATATAATTTTTCTAAGAGCCCCCCTATTGGAAACATTATATTTAATTACTCAGCCAAAAAAGGTCCAAGCCAGACTGTGTTTAAAAACAAAATAACCCCCCCCTTTTTTTTTAAAACCGCACGTGCGGTAGAGTTTATTTATAAGTGCCTGCAGGTGCCGTACCAACCCAGCCCCTATACTTCTCTAATACTTCCCTATACTTCTCTTTACGCTGTGCGAGTGAGATGCCGACGTCACCACTCAGGTCATGTGATGAGGCTCAGCCGAGGCAGAGGTTGAACTACAGGCTGTGGGAGGGGAGTGTGATATATTTGACTACCTCTCAGTCTGATTTGCATTGCATGTTTCCTACAAATTATTTGGAGTGTACACTAGAAACATCAGGTCTCTGAGGCTGAGCAACTATCATCAGGAAATTAAGTATTTAATGTTTCACATTTATTTAAAATTAGGAACCAGAGAAATTTATTTTTTAAAGGCACTGTGACTGTGTATTTGCACGGGAGCCTGTAGAGGGGGGAGGGGCGTCAGACAGATTGCTTAATCCTCCTACAGCAGTCAGCTGTACTTCTGCAGCGCAGGAAGGACTTGCTGAGCTGTGACAGGCAGACAGGAGCCACCGAAGGTTAGTACTAAACTCCTCTTATTAGGAGACACCATCACATCTGGAAAGTGTAATTTACTACTAGTTTATTACACTTTCCAGATGTGAATGTGATGGTGTCTCCTAATAAGAGAAGGAAATGGGGTCAAGAAGGACAAAGGTCCCAAAGGTACTTGTGCGTGTTAGAAATCATGCTCACTATCCCACTATGCAAAACAACACATTTTGTTTATATGCAGCAAGCAGCTACATTTTATTGCAGGTGTTTGTAGATGGCAGCTGAAGGGGAAATGTTAATTTCCAACTTTGCTGGTATAATATTTCAGATCATGTTAACTGAACAGTATTACTTCTTCAGCCTTCCCCCCCAAACCATTTCTCTTACTTTTGCATGTAAGGGGGTCTACAAAATGCTTGTACTGAGCCCTAGGAGGCAAATTTTATAAGAGCTCCTTCTCCTTGTATGTTAATATGGTATTTGCCATATGTATTAAATATTTGGGGTTACACTGTATTGTGGGTTTTGTTAGTGGCTTCCCTTAAACATCTGCAAACTAGTCATATTGGTTAAATGCATGCAATGCTGGCCTGGTTCTGTCTGCTATCTTACTGCATACTCTTTTTGTAGTGATTTAAATATTTGCAGTGCAGCAAAACTTTTTTTTTTTTTGTTAGATTGTGTGTGTGCCTTTGTGTGACTGTGTGTTAGTGTGTGTCTGTATGTTTATGTGTCTCTGTGTGTGTCTGTATGTGTGTGTATGCCTGTGTGTGTCTCTGTGTCTGTTAGTGTATTTGTGTGTGTTAGTGTCTCTCTCTGTGTGTTAGTGTTTGTCTGTGTGTGTGTATGCCTGTGTATGTTAGTGTCTGTCTGTGTGTGTTAGTGTCTGTCTGTGTTAGTGTCTGTCTGTGTGTCTGTATGTATGTGTGTATGCCTGTGTGTGTCTCTGTGTGTGTTAGTGCCTGTGTGTGTGCTAGTGGCTCTATGTACACTGTGTGCAGAATTATTAGGCAAATTAGTATTTTGACCACATCATCCTCTTTATGCATGTTGTCTTACTCCAAGCTGTATAGGCTCGAAAGCCTACTACCAATTAAGCATATTAGGTGATGTGCATCTCTGTAATGAGAAGGGGTGTGGTCTAATGACATCAACACCCTATATCAGGTGTGCATAATTATTAGGCAACTTCCTTTCCTTTGGCAAAATGGGTCAAAAGAAGGACTTGACAGGCTCAGAAAAGTAAAAAATAGTGAGATATCTTGCAGAGGGATGCAGCACTCTTAAAATTGCAAAGCTTCTGAAGCGTGATCATCGAACAATCAAGCGTTTCATTCAAAATAGTCAACAGGGTCGCAAGAAGCGTGTGGAAAAACCAAGGCGCAAAATAACTGCCCATGAACTGAGAAAAGTCAAGCGTGCAGCTGCCAAGATGCCACTTGCCACCAGTTTGGCCATATTTCAGAGCTGCAACATCACTGGAGTGCCCAAAAGCACAAGGTGTGCAATACTCAGAGACATGGCCAAGGTAAGAAAGGCTGAAAGACGACCACCACTGAACAAGACACACAAGCTGAAACGTCAAGACTGGGCCAAGAAATATCTCAAGACTGATTTTTCTAAGGTTTTATGGACTGATGAAATGAGAGTGAGTCTTGATGGGCCAGATGGATGGGCCCGTGGCTGGATTGGTAAAGGGCAGAGAGCTCCAGTCCGACTCAGATGCCAGCAAGGTGGAGGTGGAGTACTGGTTTGGGCTGGTATCATCAAAGATGAGCTTGTGGGGCCTTTTCGGGTTGAGGATGGAGTCAAGCTCAACTCCCAGTCCTACTGCCAGTTTCTGGAAGACACCTTCTTCAAGCAGTGGTACAGGAAGAAGTCTGCATCCTTCAAGAAAAACATGATTTTCATGCAGGACAATGCTCCATCACACGCGTCCAAGTACTCCACAGCGTGGCTGGCAAGAAAGGGTATAAAAGAAGAAAATCTAATGACATGGCCTCCTTGTTCACCTGATCTGAACCCCATTGAGAACCTGTGGTCCATCATCAAATGTGAGATTTACAAGGAGGGAAAAAAGTACACCTCTCTGAACAGTGTCTGGGAGGCTGTGGTTGCTGCTGCACGCAATATTGATGGTGAACAGATCAAAACACTGACAGAATCCATGGATGGCAGGCTTTTGAGTGTACTTGCAAAGAAAGGTGGCTATATTGGTCACTGATTTGTTTTTGTTTTGTTTTTGAATGTCAGAAATGTATATTTGTGAATGTTGAGATGTTATATTGGTTTCACTGGTAAAAATAAATAATTGAAATGGGTATATATTTGTTTTTTGTTAAGTTGCCTAATAATTATGCACAGTAATAGTCACCTGCACACACAGATATCCCCCTAAAATAGCTATAACTAAAAACAAACTAAAAACTACTTCCAAAACTATTCAGCTTTGATATTAATGAGTTTTTTGGGTTCATTGAGAACATGGTTGTTGTTCAATAAAAAAATTAATCCTCAAAAATACAACTTGCCTAATAATTCTGCACTCCCTGTATGTGTATGCCTGTGTGTGTTAATGTCTGTCTGTGTGTATGCCTGTGTGTGTTAGTGTCTGTCTATGCCTGTGTGTTAGTGTGTATGACTGTGTGTGAGTGTCAGTATGTGTGTGTATGCCTGTGTGTGTATCTGTGTGTGTTAGTTTTTGTGTGTGTGTTAGTGTGTCTCTGTGTGTGTATGCCTGTGTGTGTGTCTGTCTGTGTGTGTATGCCTGTGTGTGTTAGTGTGTGACTGTGTTAGTGTCTCTGTGTGTGTCTGTATGTGTGTGTATGCCAGTGTGTGTCTGTATGTATGTATGCCTGTGTGTGTTTGTGTGTTAGTGTCTGTCTGTCTGTATGTGTGTTTATGCCTGTGTGTGTCTTTGTGTTAGTGTCTGTGTGTGTCTGTCTCTGTGTTAGTGTTTCTGCACATAGATCTCCACACATCCTAGATATGAACTCACATAATAAGCCTTAAAGGGACATTAAACTCTAAATACAAGCTAGATAGAATGATGCATTCAAAGAAAAGATTAGTCCATGACTAATATGTAGATGTATTTTTTAAAGTTTCATTAGTTGTTTAAAAAATGACAAAATAAGTGTAAAGTTTTTAGTGTCTATAAAACACTGGGAGCTGCCATGTTGTAACTTGTGTTACCTTTTCTGCTGTGGCCAATTAGGGACAGTTATACATAGGTCATTAGAGTGTGCAGCCAATGGTTGTGCTGGATTTAACAGTGTTCTGCACTTCCATTTCTAACAGGAACTGAAAGCTCACAATTTCAGAATGGAATTACAGGCAAAGAGGACAAAATAAATAATGAAAATATATTGCAGAGTTGTTTTATAAATACAATTTATCATTTTATGTTACCATCTCAAAGTGTTTAATGTCCCTTTAACACTGCACCATCACTAGGAATGTCATGGCTACTGCATTGCTGGCACAGCTTTCACACTCTCAGGCTGCTGGCAGAGACATGGTTATCCCTGCAGGTCCATTATATGATAATGTAAGGTGACTATGCTGTAGGTACTGCATTTAGCACCCAGGATGGTCAATGACTCTTCTGGGGTTAATATGATTAGGACACTGGACAGTAGGTGACACTGCAATATTTTATTACTGCATGGTAAGTGCATATTATTACATTTTACTTTTTAGTTGTTAATGTAAATTTAATTTCCACAATTTATGTATTGTGAACCCCATTTAAATAACCCACAAGCCGCCACTGCTTCTAGGGCAAAAATACAGCACTGCACAGTCCACTTTAGCTTTTTGTTATGTATTGAATCAGCAACAGCAAAAAGGCAGTTTAACAGTGGAGATGGAAAATCCTTCCTCTGCAGCACATCACATAACTTCACTTTATAGTACAATATACTCTTACAAACAGTTCATACATCGATAGAGTATCTTTAAGAAACCAGTTCTTCTGGCTGTGTAACAGTCTCAAAAGCCTAAAGCAGACTTCCTTTTAAACTCTAGGAGCTGCAAATATGATCAAAACCTGTGACTAACAAGCTCCTAATCAAAACCTGACCTTCACAGCTTCATATCAGTGGGAGTCCCGGCCCACCCTTCTCTCCAGATATTACACCTCATGGACCCAGAACACAGTCTGTAAACTGCACAAATAAAACACACACTATTTTCCTGGGAGTTTTAACAGAAAAGGGGAATGTCACATATGAGGCTTGGGGCCAAATTATCAATGTGCGGGCGGACATCGATAAATGCAGACAGCATACACTATCGGCATTTATCATTGCACAAGCATTTCTCGTGAAATGCTTGTGCAATACTGCCCCCTGCACAATCGTGGTCAATCGGCCGCTAGCAGGGGGTGTCAATCATCCCGATTGTATCGTATTGGGATGATTGCTGTCTGCCGCCTCAGAGGTAGCAGACGAGTTAAGGAGCAGCGCGAAATTCCGGCATTGACAGGTTGATAAATCGACCCCATAGTCATATATACCTTCCATTTAATACAAAACCCTCCTTTCTGTCACTATATTACATATACAGGGACATACTATTTTATTTTTTTAAGAAAAAGAAGAGTTTCATGATGTTGCAGTATAAACTTTAGGGTTCAAACATTTACCTGAGAAAATAATTCAGTGTTCAGTGTCATGACAGGAACATATACACACACATAGGCATTCTCAAACATGATGGATACATTCCTGTTTTCTGTCAACAGAAATTGAAAACGTAAACTTTATGCTTACCATCTACCATCTGCTGCAAACAAGTACAACCACAAAAGTAACTGTAAAAGCTTATCCAGGGCTCTTAAAAAAATAAAATAGTTACATTTATCTATTAAATTATTTAAAGATATATAAAACACATAAAATGCCTTAATAATTTGAGTACAGTACATTGTAGCAAAGGAGTTAAGGCGACTTGAACCCAGAACTGTCTGTATATACAGTAAGACACTCATATAAGCTGTGTGAGCTTCAAGCACTGTTTTTTTTAAATATGAACATGTGAAGGCTCTCTATGCAAAGTAGCATGTGTTTAATTTTCCATTTAACGCAATTTATTTTTAAACCTTTGTAAAAAAAATGCAGTGCAAATGATTTTAGTGTTTGTGTGTGTATATACACTATACATCTCAACCAAACTGTATAAAAGATAAGATATAAAAGTGCCTACTTAATCAACATAACTTTCCAGTTTGAAATAAAATTCAGATCATGTAAACTCTTGAAATAGATGTAAAACTTATGTTGATCTGATGTTTAATGCCAGTTGTACTAGATAACATTTAGGGCTAGATTACAAGTGGTGCGCTCTTTTTAACGTTTCTGCTCGAGCTTAGAATTTGCTAGAAGTAATCTTTTTTTCCCCCCGAAATGAAGGTTTAATGCCGTGTTGAGTTAGCGCACATGAAAACTTAGTTATCTTAACGCATGTTATTGAAATATTAAATGTAACATTCAAAAATATTAATAATTATTACAAATTATTATAGATACTGTAATATACACACATATATATATATATATATATATATAAATATATATATGTGTGTGTGTGTGTGTGTGTGTGTGTGTATATTACAGTATCTATAATTTTTAGATTTTTTTTACAGTATCTATAATAATTTTTAATAATTATTATTAATATTTTAACATATTTAATATTTTAATATTGTGCCTTAAAAAAATCACATATTTTTTATGTGCACTAGATATATAGTTATAGGTATATACAGATATATATATATATAGAAATATTTATTTACTATAAAAATAGTATTAGACCCTCCCTCCCTCCTGCAGACTTTTTAAAGTAGCGTGGTCTCGCCACTATTAAAAATCACCCCCCTGTAGAAAGACCAGAGATGTACAGGGATACGTCACTGGTCTTTAAGGGGTTACATTTTTACAGTAAATACACAGTAAAATACATTAAATATTATTATAGAATTATTATTTAGACATATATATTATAGCCCTTTGCTGTTAGTTACGTGGCCATATACCATATAACTTTGAATCCTTTGAAACCTAATATTTAGATGAATAATTTTATCAGATAGTGTTTATATGAGTGTAACATTATATTTGAATCTATTTATGTTGCGTTTGATGCAACTTTTATTTTATCCCTAACCCTTAAAGCCGTTTTTAGATGCGCCAACCAGACAAGCGTTAAATTTGATTGCGCTAAAGCGAAAACATTTACTTTTAACTTGCAATACACGTGCAAATTAATGTGCCGCCAGATTCTTATATCACGCACTAACATTAGCATGGCCCTTGTGATCTAGTTCTTATTTTCCCGCATTTTATATTGTACAAAAAACCCCCATAAAAATATTGACACTTTTTTAGGCTTGTATCTCCAGATCTGCTGCTTATTTATTTCCTGAAGTACAATGAGATAAATCTGCCTCACTATAACTATCTTTAGGCCAAATCTTTTGAATAATAGTACAATAGTAGCTAATGCAATCACATAAGATAAAGATTTGAGATATTTATCAGATTATTGTTTGCAAGGTTGTTGCGCCTGATTAATTATTTCAGTGGGAGTATATATGACTCTCCCTCAGATAGACAGCTTTCCACCACACAGAGAGAAAAATTTTATTTCATGTAACATACCGCCCACACTTATGAGGAACAAAGACAATGTGAAAAACTATATTGCAAGGAAAAGTCAAGTGTTCAAGGATTATGAGTCAGAATGTGGAGGCTGAAATTTTTTCAGAGTTAGTACATTGCTGCTTTTGTAGCATGCCTACATCCTTTTAAATTTTGTTTCCAAAGTAATGCTTTTTCAGTAAATATGAAATGTTCAGATTTCATTACGTTGTTTTAAAAGATTTGTATAATGTTAACTATTAACCATTTTGTTTGTGTAGCTTATTATCTAATGGTTCATTTGTATGATAATGTAAATAGATTTTTTTACATTAAAGAAAAAACATTTTGCTATTTTACAGTACTACCAAGAACAAATTTTTACACTAATGAACAATACATTCATATATAGGGCTCAATTTTCCAAACAGTGATTGCTGTTTCGGGGGCCCATTATTTCAGGCTCGCCTGAAATAATAGTTAAGTGGCAGCGATCTTAAGACCAAGGTGTCGTATTGAAGTCATCCTGATCAGCATTGTACCAGCAGTAGTGTAATCATGTCCACCGACCTATGATAAATGGAGCCCATTGAATTACATTTAAAAGTTTTAATTTGTCAAACTATAAATGTCAACCAAGGATCGTGGTGAGCAGGCAGTGAACTCTATGAGGCCACATTATCAATGTGCGGGCGGACATGATCCGCTGTAGAGGATCATGTCTGCCGCACATCGACAAATACAGACAGCATACACTGTCAGCATTTATCATTGCACAGCATTCTTTGTGAAATGCTTGTGCAATGCCGCCCCCTGCAGATTCGCGGCCGCTCACAGGGGGTGTCAATCAACCCGATCATATCCAATCAGACTGATTGCTGTCTGCCGCCTCAGAGGTGGTGGACAAGTTAAGGAGCAGCTGTCTTAAGATGTCTGCTGCCCATATTTAACATTGCACAAATGTCTCCTTATGAAACACTGCCCACTGGGTGAGCAGGGCCTGTCAACTACCCCAAATGAACGCGTTCAGGGTGATTGAACTTGGCCCTCTCTGGGGTGGGAGAGAGGTTAAGAATCAGCAGTTGGATGACCGCCGCTTCTTAACTTACAGCAAGCCTGCCCTGCGAGGGCTCCAAAGCATCTTCTGCTGCTTTATAAATGGAGCCCATATTGTTATTTGCAGTAGTTAATTTATGCAAGTAATAACTTTATGTCTTAGTTTATTGTACTACAATAACACATATACATTAATGTTAGAGTAGGTAACCTAATATTTTTTAAACATATTTTTAAATATTTTAATATATATTTAAGTTTTTATTGACCTGGGTATGATGACTAAAGAAACATTTTGGTAATGTGGAAACGTACTGCTCTGATTTTGAGATTTCACTTTTATGTCCTTTTAATAGGACATTCTAGTGTAGAAAATAATTATCTTTTTTTTTTACAGCATTTCTTTTTTAAACAAATGTTCATCAAGGCTCAATACATAACTGCTTATAAGAAGTACATGAGCAAATCAGGAGCAAAAAATACACCCATCAGTCATTGGTCATGTTCTCCATTGAGTGCTTCCGATTTGCAGCTTTAACTCTGTGTTTAACACCTTTGCCTTCACATTAAAAAATCAATATTTGTTTAAAATAAAATATATTAACCAAAACATACGGCTAGATTTAGAGTTTTGTCGGTAACGACCCGCGTAGCTAACGCTGGCTTTTTTCTGGCCGCACCTTTTAAATAACTCTGGTATTGAGAGTCCACAGAATGGCTGCGTTAGGCTCCAAAAAAGGAGCGTAGAGCATATTTAACGCAACTTCAACTCTCGATACCAGAGTTGCTTACGGAAGCGGCCAGCTTCAAAAACATGCTCGTGCACGATTCCCCCATAGGAAACAATGGGGCTGTTTGAGCTGAAAAAAAACCTAACACCTGCAAAAAAGCCGCGTTCAGCTCCTAACGCAGCCCCATTGTTTGCTATGGGGAAACACTTCCTACGTCTGCACCTAACACTCTAGCATGTACCCCGAGTCTAAAGACCCCTAACCTTACACTTATTAACCCCTAATCTGTCGCCCCCACTATCGCTGACCCCTGCATATTATTATTAACCCCTAATCTGCCGCTCCGTAAACCGCCGCTACTTACATTATCCCTATGTACCCCTAATCTGCTGTCCCTAACACCGCCGACCCCTATATTATATTTATTAACCCCTAATCTGCCCCCCACAACGTCGCCTCCACCTGCCTACACTTATTAACCCCTAATCTGCCGAACGGACCGCACCGCTATTATAATAAAGTTATTAACCCCTAATCCGCCTCACTAACTCTATAATAACTAGTATTAACCCCTAATCTGCCCTCCCTAACATCGCCGACACCTAACTTCAAACATTAACCCCTAATCTGCCGACTGGAGCTCACCGCTATTCTAATAAATGTATTAACCCCTAAAGCTAAGTCTAACTCTAACACTAACACCCCCCTAACTCAAATATAATTTAAATCTAACGAAATTAATTAACTCTTATTAAATAAATTAATCCTATTTAAAGCTAAATACTTACCTGTAAAATAAATCCTAATATAGCTACAATATAAATTATAATTATATTATAGCTATTTTAGGATTAATATTTATTTTACAGGTAAATTTGTATTTATTTTAACCAGGTACAATAGCTATTAAATAGTTAAGAACTATTTAATAGCTAAAATAGTTAAAATAATTACAAAATTACCTGTAAAATAAATCCTAACCTAAGTTACAATTAAACCTAACACTACACTATCAATAAAGTAATTAAATAAAATACCTACAATTACCTACAATTAAACCTAACACTACACTATCAATAAATTAATTAAATACAATATCTACAAATAAATACAATGAAATAAACTAACTAAAGTATAAAAAAGAACTAAGTTACAAAAAATAAAAAAATATTTACAAACATCAGAAAAATATTACAACAATTTTAAACTAATTACACCTACTCTAAGCCCCCTAATAAAATAACAAAGACCCCCAAAATAAAAAAATGCCCTACCCTATTCTAAATTACTAAAGTTCAAAGCTCTTTTACCTTACCAGCCCTGAACAGGGCCCTTTGCGGGGCATGCCCCAAAGAATTCAGCTCTTTTGCCTGTAAAAAAAACATACAATACCCCCCCCCCCAACATTACAACCCACCACCCACATACCCCTAATCTAACCCAAACCCCCCTTAAATAAACCTAACACTAAGCCCCTGAAGATCTTCCTACCTTGTCTTCACCATGCCAGGTATGACCGATCGTTCCAGGCTCCAAAATCTTCATCTAAGCCCAAGCGGGGGCTAGACATCCATCATCCGATGGCTGAAGAAGTCCAGAAGAGGCTCCAAAGTCTTCATCCTATCCGGGAAGAAGAGTAGATCCGGACCCGCAACCATCTTCTTCCAAGCGGCATCTTCTATCTTCATCCGATGAAGACCGGCTCCATCTTGAAGACCTCCACCGTGGACCCATCTTCTTCCGATGACGACTTCCTGACGAATGACGGTTCCTTTAAGGGACGTCATCCAAGATGGCGTCCCTCGAATTCCGATTGGCTGATAGGATTCTATCAGCCAATCGGAATTAAGGTATGAAAATTCTGATTGGCTGATGGAATCAGCCAATCAGAATCAAGTTCAATCCGATTGGCTGATTCAATCAGCCAATCAGATTGAGCTCGCATTCTATTGGCTGTTCCGATCAGCCAATAGAATGCAAGCTCAATCTGATTGGCTGATCGGATCAGCCAATCAGATTGAACTTGATTCTGATTGGCTGATTCCATCAGCCAATCATGGCTGATTCCCTCAGCCAATCAGAATTTTCCTACCTTAATTCCGATTGGCTGATAGAATCCTATCAGCCAATCAGAATTCGAGGGACGCCATCTTGGATGACGTCTCTTAAAGGAACCGTCATTTGTCGGGAAGTCATCATCGGAAGAAGATGGGTCCGCGGTGGAGGTCTTCAAGATGGAGCCGGTCCTCATCGGATGAAGATAGAAGATGCCGCTTGGAAGAAGATGGTTGCCGGTCCGGTTCTACTCTTCTTCCCGGATAGGATGAAGACTTTGGAGCCTCTTCTGGACTTCTTCAGCCGTCGGATGATGGATGTCTAGCCCCCGCTTGGGCTTAGATGAAGATTTCGGAGCCTGGAAAGATCGGTCATACCTGGCATGGTGAAGACAAGGTAGGAAGATCTTCAGGGGCTTAGTGTTAGGTTTATTTAAGGGGGGTTTGGGTTAGATTAGGGGTATGTGGGTGATGGGTTGTAATGTTGGGGGGGGTATTGTATGTTTTTTTTTACAGGCAAAAGAGCTGAATTCTTTGGGGCATGCCCCGCAAAGAGCCCTGTTCAGGGCTGGTAAGGTAAAAGAGCTTTGAACTTTTTTTTTTTTTTTTTAATTTTTTATTTAGAGTATCAATCAAGGGTACAGAAAAAAAAAAATAAGGGAATCACAGGTTACATCATAAGGGATAAAACATTTCTTCAGTAACACAATGAGTTATCACCTATTGTTCCTCATAG
Organism: Bombina bombina; assembly: GCF_027579735.1. Lineage (NCBI taxonomy): Eukaryota > Metazoa > Chordata > Amphibia > Anura > Bombinatoridae > Bombina > Bombina bombina. The sequence continues at coordinate 1,118,805,579 of NC_069500.1, forward strand.
AAAAGAAGAGAGGAAAAGAAACCATTATATATACTATAAACATAATAAAGAACATAATAACATCTGAAACTTACTACTAATAATAACTAACCTAACTAGCTTGCCTGAACCTTCCTAATCTAGTCCCCCGGCCCCAAAAGTGCAAGGGGGAGAGAACAACAACCAAACCCCCCTTGTCAATTCCCTCTGTAAAGGATTTAAACCTTCCACTCGGGGGAAAATAAACCAAGCTCTAATTGCTGTATAAACCAAATAGAGCCCCTAAATGGAGCGACTAACTGAAGTTGGGCGTCTACAGAAAGGGTTAATATAACTTTCTCCCATTTCAAAAAAAATCTTTGTATTGCCTTATCACTGGCATCTCTCAAATTAAATTGTTCCATTATAATCTGATTATAAATTTTATTTACAAACTCCTTGAATTTAGGTTCACGTGGAGATTTCCAATTCCTGAGCATAACATTGCGTCCAACTAGAATCAAAGTATTTATAAGCCGGATATTTGCATAGGGTTCCTCCTGATTTACAAGGAAAAAAATATGTCTCAACTCAAATTTGAGATTGCAAAGATTTATCCTATTCACCCAAAAACAAACTTTACTCCAAAACTGGGTCGCTTTAGGGCAACTCCAAAAGCAATGTATTTCATCTGCCTCCTTGGCATTACATTTGGGGCATTTAACTTCTGTCTTATACCATTTAGACATTTTGGCTGGTGTGATATATACTAAATTTATTAACTTGAAATGTGATTCCTTCCAATCTATAAAAACTTGAGTTTGATCAATTAATCTAAAGCTTTGTAAAATATGATCTTTAGTAACATTTGGTAGGAGCTTATTCCATTTCTTCTCCAACTCGCCAATATTTAGTAGCCCATGATGTTTAATAAGCAAGTTATAGAGAATTGAGATGGAAACTTTCCCAGCTTGATATAATTTAATCACACCCTCCAAAACTCCCAATGAGGTAGTATTTTCACTCTCTGCTCGTAAAGACCCAATCCAATGCTGTACCTGAAGGTAAGCGTTGAAAGAGGTTTTTGCTAAATTAAAACTGACTCTTAAGTCTGCAAATGTCTTAATCAATAGGGTCTCATTTACACAAATGTCCTTTAAATTTTTAAGACCATTACTGGCCCATACATGAAAAATTTTATGTGAGAATCCCGGAATAAAATCCGGATTCCCTACTAGCGGGAGAAATACAGATCTGCGAAAATTAATATGTAATTCCAAGCAAACTTTTTGCCATGCTAGAATTATATACTTAAATGTGTGCATATGTGTCACATTTACTGGCAATTTCACAAAGGGGATATGAATCAACGCTTTCAAAGAAAATGGAGCTACCAATTGTGTTTCTAATTCAAAAAGGGAAACATATTGCTTTTCTGATATCCAGTCTAGAACGAATTTAACCAATGTGGCATAATTATAGAACTGAATATTCGGAAGTGCCAGACCACCATGTATTTTAAAGTATGATAATTTAGCTAGGGAAATCCTGGGTTTCTTCCCGTGCCATATAAATCTAGTAAACAGTCTTTGCAAAAAATTTAAGTCTTTTCTAGTAATTAAAAGAGGAAGATTCTGTAACAGATATAGTAGCTTTGGGAATAGAATTGCTTTAATTAGCATTACTCTCGCAGAGAGTGAAATGGGCAAAATATGCCATACTGCTAATTTCTGCTTAAACATCTTGATACATTTCCGAAAGTTTAGTTCATACCAGCACGCAGGATTCTTGCTTAGGATAATACCCAAGTACTTAATTTCCTGTACTTCTTTAAAGGGGTGTGTAACAGGAAACTTAGGTTTATAAATCCACAACAGTTCCGATTTCCCCCAATTAATCTTATAGCCCGAAATTGAGCTAAATATTTCTATAATTCTTAGCAATTGGGGTATGGATTGTTTGGCATTACTTAGGAAAAGTAAGATATCATCAGCAAATAACGATGTCACAAGATTTTTATCCCCTAGCTTAATTCCTTTCAACTCTTTTCTTAATAGGATTGCCAGCGGCTCTAATGATAAATTAAAAAGTAAAGGGGAAAGGGGACATCCCTGACGTGTACCACGTTTGAGAGTAAAACTCTCCGATACTTCCCCATTAACAATAATAGCAGATGTTGGAGCCTGATATAATATCCGTACGAACTGGTAAAAATTCCTTTTAAGACCAAATCCTTTAAGTGCCGTAAACAAATGATCCCATACTATACAGTCAAACGCCTTCTCAGTGTCGACTGTAAGTAAGGCTAAATCTGTACTAAAATGCGTCTTTTTTTTATTTATTGATCTACTCCAAAAATTATCAATAACCAGCATCACTTTTCGGAGATTCTTCACCGAATTTCTGCCCACCATAAAGCCTGCTTGATCAGGGTGTATTAATGGCTCAAGAATCTTCTTAAGTCTAGCTGCAACAATAGCAGTTAACAGCTTATAGTCCTGATTTAGCAACGATATAGGTCTATACGAGGACAGCATTTCTGGATTTTTGTCTTTTTTCAAAATCAGCGCCACATTCGATGCTGGAAAAAACCTCGACCACATCTGATTCTTAATATAATACTGATTAAAAAGTATTTCTAATATAGGCAGGATTTGATCGTGTAAGAGTTTATAAAACTCCGATGGCATAGCATCCGGGCCTGGCGTTTTGTTTGCCTTAGCCTGCTTAATGGCATCTGAAATCTCACTTATTGATATTGGTTCATTTAATCAACTCAAATCCTGTGAATCTATTTTAGGTAACATTACTCTTTTCCAAAAGTCTTGTTTATTATTTGAATTGACTGTTCCTATTGAGTAAACCTCTTGAAAGTATTTTACGAATTCACGTCTTATCTCAGCAATATTAGTAATCCTTCTGTCCCCAATCTTAATTGTGACTATAAAATTCTTCTGGGACCACCCTTTAGCTAATTTGGCTAGATATTTTGCTGAATTGCCATAGTGTCCTCTAAATCTAGCTTTTTGTTTTTGGACTTCTATAGCTAAGACTTGTTTCAAAAACAACTCTCTCTCTGTTCGAGCCAAAATATACTTATCCCAAAGGGGCTGAATAGAACAATTTAAGTATTTTTTATATGCATTTTTAACCTGATTGGCTAATTGTTCTTCTCTATTTTTCTTCTTCTTTTTCCATTTGCATAAATAAGCAATAATCTCGCCGCTCAGGACTGATTTTGCTGTTTCCCAGAAAATTTCTGGTTTATCTGTATGCGCAGCGTTGAACTGATGGAATTCTTTCCATCTAGCTTGTAGCCAGTTCTTAAATTTTGAGTTGTTAACCAAGAATTGGGGAAAGAAGAAGCGACGATTATGAAAGCCTGGGGACCGAATTGCATTGATCTCAAGAGTAATGATTGCATGATCAGAGATGACGATCTCGCCTATCTCCGATTGAATCTCCAAACCTAGCATATTGCTGGATATTAAGAAGTAATCTATTCTTGAAAAGGATTTAAATGTCTTAGATTCACAGGTATACTCCTTACTGTCCGGGTGTTGCAGCCTCCATATATCTTTGAGTGCAAGTTTATATCCCAGGTTTTGTAGGACCTTAGCTTCCCTATTATGACTGCCTCTTTGTATAGGGTTAGACCTGTCTAAGCTAGGGGTGAATGTCATATTCAAATCTCCAGTCAAGACGATATTCTTCCCTATAAACGGAAGTAACTGCAAACTCAGCTTCTCCCAAAATCCTCTATCCAAGGAGTTTGGGCCATAAACATTACAGAAAACAAAGTAACATTTGTTAATCAAAATTTCTAGAATCTGGAATCTTCCTTCTATATCCAGTACTTGCGATACAATCTGGTAGGAGAGATGTTTATTAAATAATATGGCAACCCCTCTTTTCCTTTTATCATATGATGTTGCCGAAATCTCACCTACCCATTTCATTTTCAATTTAGGTAGTTCATGAGGCTTTAAATGAGTCTCTTGTATAAATGCGATGTCGGGCTTATGTTTCCCCAGTTCCTTAATAATCAATTTCCTCTTAATTGAGGAGAATATACCCCCCGCATTCCATGAAATTAATTTCAATCTATCCACCATTTAAAGCCCAAAAAAAATACACCCATCGCAAGTACCAAATCTGATAAAAAAAAAAAAAAAAAAGCAAAAAAAAAACAGGTTAAAATTAATCCCCGTCTGTAAAATAAGAACAACATTAGTATCTCTCCCCCTACATCCTGGGGCCAACCATTTCATTAATCTACCATCTATACCAGCAAATATCAAGCAACACATTTCTATCTTCAAAATCAACAGTTTTAAGCTACTGTATTTTTTACATAAATCTAGTGCACCATTCCTGCGCCTCCACCTGATTATTTAATGCTATTAGATTACCATCTTTTTCAAAGATAATTTTAGCTGGATATACTAATCTAGCATTAAAGTTAGCCTTAATCAGTCTAGAACAAAATGGTGACATCTCCCTCCTTTTAGCTAGGGTCTCTGCAGAAAAATCTTGGAAGATTAATATCTTATGATGAGCTATCATTAAACTGTTGTTTTTACGATAGTGTCTAAGTATGTTTACCTTATCCTGGAAATTTAAGAATTTTATAAGGACCGATCTTGCCCGAGAAGTGCCATCAGAATTATTTTTAATTTTGCCAACTCTGTGAGCTCTTTCTATCTGCACTGGTATGCCTTCTGCAGGAAACCCCACCAATTTCGGGAGACTGGAGGAGGCAAAGGACAGTAGATCCTGGTACTCAACTGTTTCTGGGAGACCCAATATTCTTAAATTATTACGTCGGGCCCTGTCCTCTAACTCCTCCAGTCTCAAATGTTGTTGTGCAATCTGGCGGCTTTGTTTGGTACTCGTCTGCTCTTGGATATTAATTTGGTCCTCTATGTCCGAAACCCTCGTTTCAACTTCTGCTATCCTCGTAGCAAACTGCTTTACCTCTCCTGAAAGACTTGCAATATCTTGTTTAATTGATTCAAACTGAGGCATAAAGAGTTCTGCAATTTGCTGTAATAACTTCACATTATCTGATGTACTCACTGGCGGATCATTAGCGACTTCTGTACTAGTGTCAATTTGCTTCACTTTTCTTTCCTTGTGTTTAGGTGCCATTATTGGCGAATTGTTCTTAAGGTGCAGTACAAATTTTTCCATAAGGAACCCAAAATTAGTCCCAGTACGTGAAATAAGTGTAAAAGACACCCGTGTAGAAAATTAGTGCGCAGTGGCGTGCATCTTAAGCCTAAAGAAATTACAAAAGATTATCAAACTTAGTACTCGTGCGAAGAAAAAAAATTTGTGGAACTGTTCCACCTGCCCTACCTTATGCAGAAAAAAAACGAATCTGCATGTATAGGGTCCCTAAACAACCTCAAAAGAAAAAATGAACAAGCAAAACAAAGGGAAAAAAAAGTGTATGTGACCCTTAAAAATCAAAAGAACCCCAACAACGTGAATAAAAAGTGAGAAGGGGCGGTAGCCCGCCTAAAAAGAGTGAAAGAAAAGCAATAATATTCAAGCCAGCACACCAAAACTCAATCTTAGCAGACCTGGCCTTTATCCTAGATTGTCAATAATCTTATTCCTGGCCTTGCCTTATGAATTATTTACTCAAAAATTACCCTCAGCTATCTCCTGTGGCACAAAAAAAAAAAAAAAAAAAAAAAAAAGGAAAAAAAATTAACTAAAAAAATAAATAAAATGATCTTACTCTCTAATTCCTGTATAAACTTACAAGAATATATACAATACAGTACGATTTGTGTCCTGTCACTTCTAGCTTACATAAACAGACAGAAATATTTCACTTTTAATAAGCTTTCTCGAGTCTATTTATATAAACATTCTATCTTTTATCTGCAACACTGTTGATGTAGTATTGCTACACCCAATTTTGTTACATACTCAATACAATAGGAAAATACTTAGTTCACCAGACCAAACACAAAATGCTTAACCTAACTTAACTACCAAATTAGGATACTTAATATATGTAGAAAATGTCCAACAGAGGAGATATCAGGGTATCTTGTTAAAAAACAACTTGCCCCAGGCAGAGTAACAACCATATGGAGCCTGTCCCTTTTTTTTTTTTTTTTTTCTATTCCAGCAGAAGAATGACACGATATGTCCTGTTTAGATAGTTCCAACTTGTTTCAGGTAAACTTCACTTTATTACCAGCAACCAGTATTTATGGTCCAGTAGTATTATTAGACTGGGCTTTTACTTCAGAGACATACATTTAGAGCTTGAAAACAAGTAAAACATCACACATGGTTTTAAATGTGACTCGACAAAACCCAGCACAGCTATTGTTAATCATAAGTGAGACTTTTCACCATACGACCCATACACCATCTGCGCTTGGGTAAAACCTCAGTTGTAAATTAGCGTGCTGTATCTTTAACTTAGCATCACCAGGGCCAGCGGTCATGTATTTCCCAGGGTTTTCAACTTAGCCTGCAAATATGTGACTGTAACCGGCATTCATTTCCCAACAGTCAATATGGCTTCTTTTATATACATTTTTTAACGAAATGTGGCCCCACTAAATACTTTGGTAATACTCAGATGACCGTTGTGGGATTTCCACTCCACTCCTCATTTACTCAGCACACGCTTACCAAATTATCAGCGTAGACCTTGCTGTTCACTAGTGTAGCCGTTTTCCTTAGTATCCGGCAGTCCCTCCCGCAGCAACCACAAGTCTGGAACCAGGCCAGGTAATTCGCTACGTGTATCCGGGAGAAGTAATCAGCGCTTTTATCAAGCTTTGTGCGCCCAGACTTCTTTCCTTACTGATAAACGCTGTGAAGATCCTTACCAACTCCTGTACCCGCACCTCGTCCTCAGCCGCGGACCAGACCCACTTCCGATCTGTCTCACTCTGCTGCGGACGGATGATTCCCGGTGCCAAATGAAAGTGGCTCTGCTGTGAGCCTATCAGCATCAAAAGACTTCCCTGCCTGGGATAGGACTGCGTCGGCCCACTGCCCGTACTGTAACCAGCAAGCACAGCCAAGGGATCCAGGCGTCTTGGGGAGATTTTTCCGGCCCTTTCGAATTCAGAGCCCTCTGTCAGCGGAAGTCCAAGTTGAGAGAGCTTTGAACTTTAGTAATTTAGAATAGGGTAGGGCATTTTTTTATTTTGGGGGTCTTTGTTATTTTATTAGGGGGCTTAGAGTAGGTGTAATTAGTTTAAAATTGTTGTAATATTTTTCTGATGTTTGTAAATATTTTTTTATTTTTTGTAACTTAGTTCTTTTTTATTTTTTGTACTTTAGTTAGTTTATTTCATTGTATTTATTTGTAGATATTGTATTTAATTAATTTATTGATAGTGTAGTGTTAGGTTTAATTGTAGGTAATTGTAGGTATTTTATTTAATTAATTTATTGATAGTGTAGTGTTAGGTTTAATTGTAACTTAGGTTAGGATTTATTTTACAGGTAATTTTGTAATTATTTTAACTATTTTAGCTATTAAATAGTTCTTAACTATTTAATAGCTATTGTACCTGGTTAAAATAAATACAAAGTTACCTGTAAAATAAATATAAATCCTAAAATAGCTGTAATATAATTATAATTTATATTGTAGCTATATTAGGATTTATTTTACAGGTAAGTATTTAGCTTTAAATAGGAATAATTTATTTAATAAGAGTTAATTTATTTCGTTAGATTTAAATTATATTTATCTTAGGGGGGTGTCAGTGTTAGGGTTAGACTTAGCTTTAGGGGTTAATCCATTTATTAGAATAGCGGCGAGATTCGGTCGGCAGATTAGGGGTTAATGTTTGAAGTTAGGTGTCGGCGATGTTAGGGAGGGCAGATTAGGGGTTAATACTATTTATTATAGGGTTAGTGAGGCGGATTAGGGGTTAATAACTTTATTATAATAGCGGTGCGGTCCGCTCGGCAGATTAGGGGTTAATAAGTGTAGGCAGGTGGAGGCGACGTTGAGGGGGGCAGATTAGGGGTTAATAAATATAATATAGGGGTCGGCGGTGTTAGGGGCAGCAGATTAGGGGTACATAAATATAACTTAGGTGGCGGTCAGCAGATTAGGGGTTAATTATTGTAGGTAGCTGGCGGCGATGTTGTGGGGGGCAGGTTAGGGGGTAATAAATATAATATAGGGGTCGGCGGTGTTAGGGGCAGCAGATTAGGGGTACATAAGTATAACGTAGGTGGCGGTCGGCAGATTAGGGGTTAATTATTGTAGGTAGCTGGCGGTGACGTTGTGGGGGGCAGGTTAGGGGGTAATAAATATAATATAGGGGTCGGCGGTGTTAGGGGCAGCAGATTAGGGGTACATAAGTATAACGTAGGTGGCGGTCGGCAGATTAGGGGTTAAAAAAATTTAATAGAGTGGCGGCGATGTGGGGGGACCTCGGTTTAGGGGTACATAGGTAGTTTATGGGTGTTAGTGTACTTTAGAGCACAGTAGTTAAGAGCTTTATAAACCGGCGTTAGCCCAGAAAGCTATTAACTACTGACTTTTTTCTGCGGCTGGAGTTTTGTCGTTAGAATTCTAACGCTCACTTCAGCCAAGACTCTAAATACCGGAGTTAGAAAGATCCCATTGAAAAGATAGGATACGCAATTGACGTAAGGGGATCTGCGGTATGGAAAAGTCGCGTCTGAAAAGTGAGCGTTAGACCCTTTCCTGACTGACTCCAAATACCGGCGGTAGCCTAAAACCAGCGTTAGGAGCCTCTAACGCTGGTTTTCACGGCTACCGCCAAACTCCAAATCTAGGCCTTAGCATTTTATTTTCTTTACTAAGATATGGTGAGTCCACAACTTAAGTAATAACTTGGGAATATCGCTCCTGGCCAGCAGGAGGAGGTAAAGAGCAGTTAAACAGCTAAGTATCACTCCCTTACCCACAACCCCCAGTCATTCTCTTTGCCTTCGGTGCATGGAGTAGGTGACGTTTAGGTGTCTGAAGAAAATTTTTTATTTCATCTACAAGCAAGTTTTGGGGTATAGCCGTATTCCGCGTCATTCCTTGCAGTCGGGTAGTAGTGGCTTTAAAGTAGTTAGGAACTTGTAAAGAGGTATTTACTGCATTTTCCTTACAATTGCTGCCGTAGTTTAGAAAGCCAGGGTTGGCTACTCTGTTCTTTATTTTTCAAAGGTCTTGTGAGGAACTGTGTCCTCTCATACCTTGTAACTGTCTACATGTCGGACAGCAGAGCAGGTAAGTGCTTTTTCTTCTAGTTGGGGAGACCATGCACTTAACAAATTAAGACACTGCTTTATTATTGGGACATAGATAATCCTGTTGTATGGGTTACACTGGGGCATGAAGCAGGCACTGTAGCATGTGTGAGACTAACATTTAAACTCTTTTAAAAAGAAAGGGTAAAATGTTTTTATTAGGCTTTATTTTCTGACACATATTTACTTGATAAAACAATACAAGTTTAAACTGAAAGTAAAGCTGAATTTTCTATTTCATCAGCTTATTTGTTTCCCCTTTGCTTTAAAACTGTCAGGTTTGAAAAAAACGGTTATGTCTGGTACTCAGTGTACCAGGAAGCAGTTCCTCTCTGTGTCGCAGCAGTAATTTGAGTTTGGCAGTTGCGGTCACATGACCGGCTTTATTTCATAATGTTTATGAGGAAAAAGTTGTTTTATCCATTTCTGGGTGATCCGGTCTTAATTGGTAGCGGTAAGACACCTCAGTAATTGAGGTGTGGGGTTGCCTGAGGGGTATTTTAGAAGCTTATTTGATGGTTATTAAATGTTTTTTCTTAACTTTCTTCACATAATTTTAGCTAGGGATTGATCCTAATTTGGGATAAAAAAATTTCCTTGGCTTATTTTAATTAAATATTAAAATCTTTGAAACTTATCTGTACAAGTTTATTTACTGTTTCACAACATGTCTGATATGGAGCAAGAGCCTGCTCTCATGAATTCATGCTTATAATGTTTAGATGCACAAATTGCAGCTCCTATGCAATTTTGTTCTTCATGTGTCAAGAAAACCTTGCATAATAAAGGTAACATTTTTGAGCCTAATGTCTCTCAGGATGTTGCTGTTAAAATAATACCTCAGCTTTCTCTTGCTATGTCCCAAGCCTCAATGGTGTCATATGTAGTGCCCTGCGGTTCCTCTATAACTCCTAGTGGAGTTTATTTAAAAAGCAGAAATTGCTGCCCAGGTAACTTCAGCGGTATCTGCGGCATTAGCTACCATTCCCAGATTACAGGGAAAAAGCAAGAGGAAATCTAGAAATTCAGAAAGTAAGGTGCTTGTCCTCAGTTCTGCTTCCCAAGTTGCCCTTTCTCATAAGTCTCATGATGAAGATACATCGGGACTTTCTGAGGGTGAAATCTCAGATTCGGACAGTATAATTCCTTCTTCTGAGACTGAGGTGGTATCCTTCAGATTTAAGCTTAAACACCTGTGTGTATTGTTAAAGGCGGTTTTAACTACTTTAGATGACTCCGATACCCCTGTCGTTGTCACTCCTAAGAAATCTAGTAAACTTAATAGTTTCTATGATGAACCTTCCACTTCGGAGGTTTTTCCTGTGCCGGACCATGCTAGGGAGATTATCTCACAGGAATGGGAGAAACCAGGGGTGTCTTTTTCTTCGTCTCCCATTTTTAAGAAAATGTTTCCTGTCGAAGACTCCATTAAAGACCCTTGGTATACTATACCTAAAGTTGAAGGGGTCATTTCCACTCTGGCTAAGAGAACCACTAATCCTATTGAGGATAGCTGGTCTTTTAAGGATCCGAAGCTGGAAGCTTATTTGAAAAAGATGTATGTTCATCAAGGTCTCCAATGGCAACCTGCGGTGTGCATTGCCACTTTGACTAGTGCTGCATCTTATTGGTTCAAAAACCAGTTGGTAATACCTAGGTATCCAACTATAGGGGGCGCTATTTAGAGAACCAAATAATATGTGTAATTTGGCAATAATTAGTAAACCACAAGTAACAAATAAAATATAAACATGTAGCTCTTAGAGATTAAAAACTTAACTGTATCCTTGACCTAAAAAAGGTGGCTAAGCAAATGTTCATTAAAGTCCTGATATCTTCTGTGGGATCCTGTTTGGAATATCCAATGTACTCAGTAGTTAGGTGATCAAACTTGCGGGGCAGCTTCCTATTAAACCAAAACAAGAAAACCAATGATCTGTGAAGAAAGAGGGCGCCTCCTAGTGTAATATTGCAGGAGATATAACACAGATATAATAGATGAAGATTGAATACTCACAAATAGAGCAGCACCTATGTGCTGATTGGGACAGGCTGGGGAATCGCAGTGACCCAGCTACTCTGATCCTGTCCTAGGATGGTGAAATGGTGAAATCCACTGTATCCAGACAATCAATCTGGCCAATTCCTTTATTGCAGATGCCATTTTACATGTTGTTAGACTAGGAGCTAAAACTTCTAGTTTTGCTGTCCTATAAAATTTATGTTTTATAAGGGGGGCGCAAAGAATAGCCATAGTAGTAGAATATGGTCTTATGTTGACTAATCAAAGACAATTTATTATGAAATGTAATATAGGGGAACAGGTTGCTTCTGCAACAAATATAAACATTTCCAAATTTTAATCAAACAAATGTAGTTATAGAGAACATGCATATACACAAAAATCAGATCTCATGTAAAAATGGTGAAATCATTTAAATATTCGGTCACACAGACTACAAATTGTGTTTTGTATCAGCTTTATGAAATTGATGTAGTCTGGATTATTGGTTACAAAGTTACAAAGTAACTCTTCACTAGCTAGTATTATAGATGTTTCTAATGTGTCTAATTTAATTTTTGGTGGTGTACTTTGTTACTTGTATGCTGTTAGCTTATTTTGAAAGTATCACAGTCAGTACATTGTTATTGATCAATATTCCAAAAGTGATTTTAATTAAAAGTTATTTTCAACTTTTTTAGTGATCTCAATGAGCGTCTTAGTACTCAGAGGTGAGTGTAAAGCAAGACACCCGCTATGCAGGTTGTTTTACTGACCTCCATGACTTCTATACTCCCAGCGCCTTGTGCAGTTATTGGATTAGATGTGTCTCCCGCTGCATCTGGTGGATATTCCCTGGTTTGTAGATGAAGAGGTGTGAGACTTGCCGTACAGGTTATCTTACCAGTCGCCTGGATTCTGAAAACCTCACTGGGTTTGTTCACTGGTTGTATGGCATCTGTGGATAAAAAAGTGTAAGGTCTGCCATGCAGATTACCTTACCAGCTGCCTGGATTCCGGAACTTCCTCTGGTTTGCATGCTGATTGTGCGGCGTCTTGAGGTAACGTCATTGTGTGACGATTGAGGGTAAAGGTTCAACTTGCGCAAGTTTCTCAGTGTTTTGTTGGTATGGTTCGTTGCCTGCACTTTGTACAAATGTGCGCAGGAAAAAATCCATTGTAGCTGGAACAGCTTTTTTTGTAATAGTGAATATTTGAACTGTTAGTATACTTTAATCCAAATTACATTTTGATTTAGTTTTCACTTTAGTTAGTTTTACACTTTGATTTAGTTTTCAGCTTTTCATCAACGCATTTCACCCCACGTTTGAAATCTCTGATATTATGGGTGGAAAAGGGATTTTTCTACCTCAAGATAAGAAGAATAGGCCTAAAGGATGTCAGAGTAATTTTTGTTCCTTTCGTAACTACAAAGAAAAGCCTTCCCCTTCTTCTTTTAAGCAGGAACAATCCAAGTCTTCTTGGAAACCCAATCAGTCTTGAAACAAGGGGAAACAATCAAAGAAACCCGCAGTTGTTCCAAATCAGCATGAAGGGTTTGCCCCTGATCCGGGATCAGATCAGGTGGGGGCAGACTTTCTCAGTTCTCTCAAGCCTGGATACAAGATGTCCCAGATCCCTGGACTGTGGATATAGTAACCCAGGGTTACAAATTGGAATTTAAGACTTTTCCTCCTAGAGGCAGATTCCATCTCTCAAGATTATCTGCAGACCAGATAAAGAGAAAGGCGTTCTTAAAATGTATACAACATCTTTCCTCCATGGAAGTGATAGTTCCAGTTCCAGTGCAGAAACAGTGTCTTGGGTTCTACTCCAACCTATTTGTGGTTCCCAAAAAAGAGGGAACTTTCTGTCACATTCTAGACTTGAAGTGTCTAAACAAGTTTCTCAAAGTTCCATCCTTCAAGATGGAGACTATATGCTCCATTCTTTTAGTAAAAGAGGTTTAACAACCATAGACCTAAAGGATGCATATCTTCATGTTCCTATTCACAGGGACCATCACAGATTCCTGAGATTTGCCTTTATGGACAAACATTTCCAGTTCATGGCCCTTCCATTTGGTCTAGCCACGGTTCCCAGAATTTTTTCAAAGGTTCTGGGGGATCTTTTGGCAGTGATCCGTTCTAGTGGAATTGCTGTGGCACCCCACCTGGACGACATATTGGTTCAGGTGCCATCCTTTCAACAAACAAAATCTCACACAAAGATATTGTTGTCTTTTCTTTGTTCCCACGGATGGAATGTGAATCTGGAAAAAAGCTCCCTTTCCCCTGCCACAAGAGTAGTGTTCTTAGGGACCATAATAGAGTCTCTATTGATGAAGATGTTTCTGACAGAGGTCAGGAAAAACAAAATAATTTCCTATTGCCTCTCTCTTCAGGCTACTGCTTATCCTTCAGTGGCTCAATGTATGGAGGTAATCGGTCTGATGCTGGCTTCCATGGACATCATTCCTTTTGTTTGATTCCATTTGAGAACTTTCCAGTTGGGCATGCTCAGACAATGGAATGGCGACCATACAGATCTATCTCAGAGAATAGAGTTAGATCAGTCGTCAAGGGACTCTTTGCTGTGGTGGATTTCTCAGGAACATCTGTCTCAGGGCACATGCTTTTGGAGACCTTCCTGGGTGATCGTGACCACGGGTGTAAGCCTGATGGACTGGGGAGCAGTCTGGAACTAGTTAAAAGCTCAGGGCCTTTGGACTCGGGAGGAGTCTGCTCTTCCCATCAACATCTTAGAGTTGAGGGCAATTTACAATGCTCTATTGGCTTGGCCTCAGCCCAGTTTATCAGGTTCCAGTCAGACAACATAACCTCTGTGGCTTACATCAATCACCAGGGAGGAACTTGAAGTTCCTTAGCCATGAAGGAGGTTACTCTGATTCTTCAGTGGGAAGAGACCCACAATTACTGTCATTCTGCCATCCATATTCCAAGAGTAGACAACTGGGAAGCGGATTTTCAGAGCAGACATACTTTTCATCCCGGGGAGTGGGAACTTCATCCGGAGGCATTTTACAGCTTAGTCCTCAAATGGGTGGTGCCAGAGTTAGATCTGATGGTGTCCCGTCAGAACGCCAAGCTTCCAAGGTACGGTTCAAGATCAAGAGATCCGCTGAATAGATGCCCTGGCAGTTCCTTGGGTTTTCAGGTTGGCATACCTGTTTCCTCCATTTGCTCTCCTTCCACAAGTCATTGCTCATATCAAACAGGAGAGGGCATTGGTGTTTCTAATAGCCCCTGCATTGCCTCGCAGGATCTGCTTTGCAGAACTAGTGGGGATGTCTAAAAAAACAAAGGGAAGTGATCCCAGAATTGCTGGAAAAGGCAAAAATGCTAATGTCTCCCAGCTAACCTTGTTGTCTATAATATAGAAAGAGGTAAATGGCTCGGAGTGTGCTTAGAGCATATTAAAACATTTAAATCAAAGAAAAAAACCCTATTAAGAGAATCGGGAAAAGTATGCTCTTTCTACACATAAAGTTTATATTTTTCCACTTAAAATTTAACTTTTACTAGAACTGGCTGTGGCTCAACATGTAAGCAAACAGAAATAGCAACCACAGAGTCACAGGTTCAAATCCCCACACAGCCCTTCTTAGCAGAATGCCTCCCAGACCTTTTAAAGGGTAGTAGATTCAGAAGTAATTTGAGGAAGCACTTCTTTACAGAAAGAGTGATTGATTTATGGAATAAACTTCCTCAAGAGGTAGTAGCAACAAACACTGTGGGGGACTTTAAAAATGCATGGGACAAGCATAGGGCTATCCTACGAACTAGATAAGTTTATACTGTTAGGTAAGGTCGGCAGACTTGCTGGGCCTATGGCTCTTATCTGCCGTCAATATCTATGTTTCTATGTTTAGTTGTAGTTAAAAAAGGCAGAAAAAATAGAAGTTATATCTAGCGTGCCATAAAAATAGTTAAAAACACAACTCTGTAATTGTGACTTGTATAAAGTACCTCAATGTTGATGATTTTAGGTTGTTTATCCCATATGAGGAGGAGGGGAAAAATCAGTGATATTAGGTAAAAGTAAGAGCCTCTATTTAGGAGCTGTGTTCTGTATTGCCCTATATTAGGGTAGATAAGGCACATTTTTACACTAAATATGCTATAAATACCTTCCCCATCCTTCCCACAATATGTACCAAATGTTACAACAAATGTTACAACAACAAATAAAAATATCAATTTAGTAGATAGTCTGAAATTGACTGATTGCACTCTGTCAATTTCAGACTCCCCCTCTGAGGAAGCGTATAAGTGAAACGCGACCGCATCAGGGGCTTCGTGTTTATTTTAACTGTACTCTTTCAATGTCCCATCTCCTAAATTCAAAAATATGTTTCCTGTTTCTACTACTCTTTCAGAACTTTGGAAATTATTACAAAACTGGATGTTGCCATATCTAGTCTGGCAAGAAGAGCCCCTATACCTTTAGAGGACAGTACCTCTTTAAAGATCCTATGGATAGAAAGCTGGAGGCCTATCTTAGGAAGGCATTCTTACAAGTGTTTTTTTTATTCAAGCCAGCTGTTAGCATTGCCTGTGTGTCAGGAGCCTGTGTGAGTTGGTTTCAGAGGAAATGTCCTTTGAGGAGGTACAGGATAGCAAATTCTTTTATTTGCAAAGTATCTATGGATGTTATTCATTTAAATGCAAAATGTGACTCTAGCTTTGATAGCTGGAAGGTCTTTGTGGCTGAAGACTTGTTTGGCTGATATGGTTTTGAAAATTAGATTTTTGCATCTCTCTTTTAAATTAAAGTTCTTATTTGGTCTGGGCCTGGATTCCATTATCGCTACATTTACGGGTGGTAAGGGAGTCTTCTTACCTTAGGACAAGAGGGCCAAGAATAAGGCAAGAGCAATTTGTTTTCATTACTTTCATCAATCAAGGAATCAGAGGTACCTTGTCTTCTTCAACTAAAAAATCAGACTCTTTCAAATGATCCTGGAAACCAGGAGGTTCTTGGAACAATTTAAAGCAGTCAAAGAAATCCCCTTCCTTTTCATCCAAGTTAGCATGAAGTTGTGGCCCCCATACCAGAGTCATTTCTGGTAAGGGGCAGATTGAACCTGTTTCAGCAGGCTTGGTTCAAATCTGTTCAGAGCTACTGGGTATTAAACCTAAATTCAGAGGGCTACAGAGTGGGTTTTCGAAGTAGTCCACCTTGAGGAAGGTTCCTTCTGTCCCATGTTCCCAAAAATCCAGTGAAAGCTTCAGCTAACCTTTAATGTGTTTAAGACTTAGAATGCATAGGAATAATTGTGTCAGTTCCAAATTCAGAACAACGCCTGTAGTACTATTCAAATCTCTTCATAGTACCAAATAAGGAAGGTACATTCTAGACAAATTTCTGAGGGTTCCTACTTTCAAAATGGAAACAATTCACACAGTACTACTGTTGGTTCATAATCTTCAAATTATAACCACAATAGATTTGAAGGATGACTTCCTGCATATTCCTATTCACATATAACATCACAAATTTCTCAGGTTTGCATTTTTGGACAAGCATAATCAGTTTGTTGTTCTCTCTTTTGGGCTGGTGACTGCTCCAAAAATCTTCACAAAAGTCTTGGGAGCATTGTTGTAGATTTTAAGAACAAGAAGGATTTCAGTTGCTCCCTATTTGGACGACATCTTAATTCATGCTCCTTCTTTTCATCTGGCTTCTTTCCATACAGACACTTTAATTCAGTTTTTGAGAGATTACAGGTGAAACATCAATCTTCCAAAGAGCTCTCTGTCTCCAAGCACCAGGGTGACATTTTTAGGAGTGATTATGTCTTTTAATCTCTTTTTGATGGAGAAAAAAAAGTTACAAACAACATGTGCAGATATCCTGATTCCTGTTTTACTTAAATTTCTTAGTGTACAGAAGTTATAGGTCTGAGGGTTGCAGCTTCAGATGCCATCCATTTTGCAAGGTTTCACTTGTGTTCTCTTCAACTCTCTATGCTCTGTCAGTGGAAAAGATATTATGTAGACTTATCTCAGTCAATCTGTCTGAAATACAAAACCAGAAAATATCTCTTCTGGTGGATATCTCACAGGTCCAGAATCATAGGAGCACTTTTTCTAAGACCTTAATGGATAGTAATCACAACCAATGCCAGTCTTTCAGGCTGGGATCTGTGTGGGGGTATTGGAAAGAGCAAGTAATTTGCTCACATCAGGAGGCAAGGTTAAAAAATCAATGTATTAAAACTTCAAGCAATCTTCCAGACCTGTCAGAGTTGGCCTCTTCTCAAGAGAGAGACCTATTTTAGATTTCAGTCCAACAAAATCACAGCAGTGGCTTATATAAATCATCAGGAGGGAACCAAGAGTACTCTGGCAGTAAAGGAGGTCTCTCACATTCTTTCTTGGGTGGAACACAATCAGTGCAAAATCTCGGCCATTCACATTCCAGTAATCAACAACTTGGAGGAGGATTTACTCAGCTGTCAAAAGTTTCATTCAGGCAGTGGTTTCTCAACCAAGAAGGCTTCAATCAAATTGTGTCTCGTTGGGGAGACCAGAGATAAACATGATTAATCTTATCTGAATCATAAACTCCTGAGATATTGTTTGACATTAGTGGTTCTAAAGCTACTCTCATAGATGCATTGGTGGTTCCTTGGTCTTATCATCTGATATACTTTTACCCCCCTTATTCTGTTTCCTCCAGTTATAGCTCAAACAGGAGGGCTCTCCGGTAATTCTCATTGCTCCAGCCTGGGTACTCAAGAACTGGTGTGCAGATCTAATCCAGATGTCCACTTCCCCACCGTGGCCACTTCTGTTATGTTGAGACCTTCTGTCTCAAGGTCCTTTTGTACATCTAAATTTTATGGCATGGAGATTGGACTTCTTCTTCTTCAGCATTTGTTTTCTGAGTCAGTTGTTAACATGATTTTTCAAGCTTGGAAACCAGTTACCAGAAACAATTATCACAAGACTTTGAAAGTATTTCTTTCTTGGTGGGAATCTCAGGGTTTTTTGTGGGATTCATTTGAATTCCAAGGATTTTACAATTTCTTTAGGATGGTTTAGATATCAGCCAGTTCCTTGAAGGGTCAAATTTCAGCTCTTTCCATTCTGTACCATAAAAAAACGCTGGAATTCCAGATATCCAAACGTTTGTTCAGGCTCTGGTTAGAATAAGGCCAGTTGGTAGAGCAGCCTCTCCTCCATAAGATCTCAATCTAGTTCTTAGATCCCTGCAAATTCATCCTTTTGAGTCTATAAACAATGTGGATATCTAACTTTTGTCTTGGAAAACCTTATTTCTTTTGGTTATGTTATTAGCAAGATGGGTTACTGAGTTTTCTGCTTTGTCTTGTGAGTTTAGGTCCATATTACAAGTGGAGCGACATTTAACAATCTAGCTAGAGCACTAACAAAGTGTTTGCGTGTGTCGGGTATCACTCGTATTACAAGTTGAAAGTAAACTGTTTTCACTCACTAACCCGACATGTGTAAAAAACTGAACTTAGAATATTATGCGCAATAACCTATTCCCCCATAGAAGTCAAAAGAGCAAAAAAAGTGGAATAAAACACCCTACTCACGAGCAAACACAACTGCATATTTTCAAGTGCGCTAACCAGACAAGAAAATATATATATTTTAAATTCAAATGTTCTTTACATAGATTAATATGTTCTATTTATTCATAAACACACACATATATATATATATATATATATATATATATATATATGATTTTTTTTGCACAACTATATATATATATATATATATATATATATATATATACATGATTATATTTAGGTATAGATATATACATAGATAGATAGATAGATAGATAGATAGATAGATAGATAGATAGATAGATAGATAGGCTCCAAACCTATGTGACAAACTAGTCAAAAGTCAGTTTATTCTCACTCCTTATAAAGGCAATTGGTTAAAAAGTCGTCTTCCCATAGGTAATTTTCCACATGGGAAATGTGTGACCTGTGACTTTATGAAAAAGAGCAGAAACCTTTACAGGGAATAGTGAGAAGGACTTCCAATTAAGATTTTTTTTAATTGCAATACTGAGGGGGTTGTATACCTCATTGAAAGTAACTGCCCAAGCTATTATGTTGGGAAAACAAAGTGGGTCTTTAAATACAGAATTAAGGAACATAGAGATTATGTAAAATACAAGGTACAGAGTAAGTAGTGTGGCTAGACAATTCCAATTGAGACATAGCAATGATCCTGAATGCCTAAAATTCACGGGCATTGATAAGGGTCTCCTGCATGGCAGAGAAGGCGATCAGGACAGATGCCTTTTGCATAAAGAATGCAAATGGATAAATACTCTCAGAACCCTGGTACCATATGGCATGAACGTAAAATTGCATATGTCTAGCTATATAGGGTAATTACTGATCCCTTTAATTTCTGTTCCTCTGATTGTTCCCTACTCCTACTCTCATTTGGTTACTCTAAATGCCTAAGTATGAACTAACTATCAGCATAAAAACTCATTGCTTGACTTGACATTGTAAACCTTTCTCTAAACTATGAAATGGTTAAATTGAGAAACACTGCTTCTTTCTTTATGTATATATGTTTTTAAATACATATTTCAATGTATTCTTTCACCTGTCCTATAAGCGGAGCATGTCACAGCATTTATTCTCCAGACGGAGATGAACCAACTAGCCCTGAGGAAGCCCCGTCTACCAAGTGACGTAGGGGGTAAAACGCGCATAGACATTGGTAGCTAGTGACAAGTGACCACACCCTGCACATCTGATCTTACTTTTCCTGCATGCCGCTTATGTTTGACAGAGTTCATTGGCATACAGGTCTGTTGAGGCACTGGAGGAGCTGACCTATGGCTTCAGATTATGTCTGGCAACCGCAGACAGTGAAGACAAATAAGTGTTGCAGTCTCCACTCGGATAGAGCACTTTGAATTACGAGTATAGCTTTCTTTCTTCTGACTGTGATTATCCAATTATTCTCGTATTCCACACTGTGGAGGGTTGCTCATTCCTTGAAAGTAACCTTATTATGTTGAAAACGTTGCTTACAGCTCTATTGTGCCTTGTCTGCAGCTAACAACATGTGTATTTGCCTACTAATGCTTGATGTATTCTAAGCTTGCTTACGCTTCTGGCTCTATATGTATGAGCACTTTGCCTTCATCCTGTACTAGCCTGAGTCTATAACTTCTAGAATAGCATGTTCCACTTAGATCCCTATTAATCTTACTGCCCAGGTCTTTCCTCCCTGGTCTTTACCAAGGGGGTTCTGTGTGCAGCTGGGGTGTAGTGGCTTTGTTTTATCCTATTGTTAATTTGCTACTGATGTATTGATATATAAGGGCCTCTGCTATTCACTTGACCTAGCTTATTTTTCTGTTGAGTTGAGGGCAATTTACAATGCTCTATTGGCTTGGCCTCAGCCCAGTTTATCAGGTTCCAGTCAGACAACATAACCTCTGTGGCTTACATCAATCACCAGGGAGGAACTTGAAGTTCCTTAGCCATGAAGGAGGTTACTCTGATTCTTCAGTGGGAAGAGACCCACAATTACTGTCATTCTGCCATCCATATTCCAAGAGTAGACAACTGGGAAGCGGATTTTCAGAGCAGACATACTTTTCATCCCGGGGAGTGGGAACTTCATCCGGAGGCATTTTACAGCTTAGTCCTCAAATGGGTGGTGCCAGAGTTAGATCTGATGGTGTCCCGTCAGAACGCCAAGCTTCCAAGGTACGGTTCAAGATCAAGAGATCCGCTGAATAGATGCCCTGGCAGTTCCTTGGGTTTTCAGGTTGGCATACCTGTTTCCTCCATTTGCTCTCCTTCCACAAGTCATTGCTCATATCAAACAGGAGAGGGCATTGGTGTTTCTAATAGCCCCTGCATTGCCTCGCAGGATCTGCTTTGCAGAACTAGTGGGGATGTCTAAAAAAACAAAGGGAAGTGATCCCAGAATTGCTGGAAAAGGCAAAAATGCTAATGTCTCCCAGCTAACCTTGTTGTCTATAATATAGAAAGAGGTAAATGGCTCGGAGTGTGCTTAGAGCATATTAAAACATTTAAATCAAAGAAAAAAACCCTATTAAGAGAATCGGGAAAAGTATGCTCTTTCTACACATAAAGTTTATATTTTTCCACTTAAAATTTAACTTTTACTAGAACTGGCTGTGGCTCAACATGTAAGCAAACAGAAATAGCAACCACAGAGTCACAGGTTCAAATCCCCACACAGCCCTTCTTAGCAGAATGCCTCCCAGACCTTTTAAAGGGTAGTAGATTCAGAAGTAATTTGAGGAAGCACTTCTTTACAGAAAGAGTGATTGATTTATGGAATAAACTTCCTCAAGAGGTAGTAGCAACAAACACTGTGGGGGACTTTAAAAATGCATGGGACAAGCATAGGGCTATCCTACGAACTAGATAAGTTTATACTGTTAGGTAAGGTCGGCAGACTTGCTGGGCCTATGGCTCTTATCTGCCGTCAATATCTATGTTTCTATGTTTCTATGTTTAGTTGTAGTTAAAAAAGGCAGAAAAAATAGAAGTTATATCTAGCGTGCCATAAAAATAGTTAAAAACACAACTCTGTAATTGTGACTTGTATAAAGTACCTCAATGTTGATGATTTTAGGTTGTTTATCCCATATGAGGAGGAGGGGAAAAATCAATGATATTAGGTAAAAGTAAGAGCCTCTATTTAGGAGCTGTGTTCTGTATTGCCCTATATTAGGGTAGATAAGGCACATTTTTACACTAAATATGCTATAAATACCTTCCCCATCCTTCCCACAATATGTACCAAATGTTACAACAAATGTTACAACAACAAATAAAAATATCAATTTAGTAGATAGTCTGAAATTGACTGATTGCACTCTGTCAATTTCAGACTCCCCCTCTGAGGAAGCGTATAAGTGAAACGCGACCGCATCAGGGGCTTCGTGTTTATTTTAACTGCACTCTTTCAATGTCCCATCTCCTAAATTCAAAAATATGTTTCCTGTTTCTACTACTCTTTCAGAACTTTGGAAATTATTACAAAACTGGATGTTGCCATATCTAGTCTGGCAAGAAGAGCCCCTATACCTTTAGAGGACAGTACCTCTTTAAAGATCCTATGGATAGAAAGCTGGAGGCCTATCTTAGGAAGGCATTCTTACAAGTGTTTTTTTTATTCAAGCCAGCTGTTAGCATTGCCTGTGTGTCAGGAGCCTGTGTGAGTTGGTTTCAGAGGAAATGTCCTTTGAGGAGGTACAGGATAGCAAATTCTTTTATTTGCAAAGTATCTATGGATGTTATTCATTTAAATGCAAAATGTGACTCTAGCTTTGATAGCTGGAAGGTCTTTGTGGCTGAAGACTTGTTTGGCTGATATGGTTTTGAAAATTAGATTTTTGCATCTCTCTTTTAAAGGAAAGTTCTTATTTGGTCTGGGCCTGGATTCCATTATCGCTACATTTACGGGTGGTAAGGGAGTCTTCTTACCTTAGGACAAGAGGGCCAAGAATAAGGCAAGAGCAATTTGTTTTCATTACTTTCATCAATCAAGGAATCAGAGGTACCTTGTCTTCTTCAACTAAAAAATCAGACTCTTTCAAATGATCCTGGAAACCAGGAGGTTCTTGGAACAATTTAAAGCAGTCAAAGAAATCCCCTTCCTTTTCATCCAAGTTAGCATGAAGTTGTGGCCCCCATACCAGAGTCATTTCTGGTAAGGGGCAGATTGAACCTGTTTCAGCAGGCTTGGTTCAAATCTGTTCAGAGCTACTGGGTATTAAACCTAAATTCAGAGGGCTACAGAGTGGGTTTTCGAAGTAGTCCACCTTGAGGAAGGTTCCTTCTGTCCCATGTTCCCAAAAATCCAGTGAAAGCTTCAGCTAACCTTTAATGTGTTTAAGACTTAGAATGCATAGGAATAATTGTGTCAGTTCCAAATTCAGAACAACGCCTGTAGTACTATTCAAATCTCTTCATAGTACCAAAGAAGGAAGGTACATTCTAGACAAATTTCTGAGGGTTCCTACTTTCAAAATGGAAACAATTCACACAGTACTACTGTTGGTTCATAATCTTCAAATTATAACCACAATAGATTTGAAGGATGACTTCCTGCATATTCCTATTCACATATAACATCACAAATTTCTCAGGTTTGCATTTTTGGACAAGCATAATCAGTTTGTTGTTCTCTCTTTTGGGCTGGTGACTGCTCCAAAAATCTTCACAAAAGTCTTGGGAGCATTGTTGTAGATTTTAAGAACAAGAAGGATTTCAGTTGCTCCCTATTTGGACGACATCTTAATTCATGCTCCTTCTTTTCATCTGGCTTCTTTCCATACAGACACTTTAATTCAGTTTTTGAGAGATTACAGGTGAAACATCAATCTTCCAAAGAGCTCTCTGTCTCCAAGCACCAGGGTGACATTTTTAGGAGTGATTATGTCTTTTAATCTCTTTTTGATGGAGAAAAAAAAGTTACAAACAACATGTGCAGATATCCTGATTCCTGTTTTACTTAAATTTCTTAGTGTACAGAAGTTATAGGTCTGAGGGTTGCAGCTTCAGATGCCATCCATTTTGCAAGGTTTCACTTGTGTTCTCTTCAACTCTCTATGCTCTGTCAGTGGAAAAGATATTATGTAGACTTATCTCAGTCAATCTGTCTGAAATACAAAACCAGAAAATATCTCTTCTGGTGGATATCTCACAGGTCCAGAATCATAGGAGCACTTTTTCTAAGACCTTAATGGATAGTAATCACAACCAATGCCAGTCTTTCAGGCTGGGATCTGTGTGGGGGTATTGGAAAGAGCAAGTAATTTGCTCACATCAGGAGGCAAGGTTAAAAAATCAATGTATTAAAACTTCAAGCAATCTTCCAGACCTGTCAGAGTTGGCCTCTTCTCAAGAGAGAGACCTATTTTAGATTTCAGTCCAACAAAATCACAGCAGTGGCTTATATAAATCATCAGGAGGGAACCAAGAGTACTCTGGCAGTAAAGGAGGTCTCTCACATTCTTTCTTGGGTGGAACACAATCAGTGCAAAATCTCGGCCATTCACATTCCAGTAATCAACAACTTGGAGGAGGATTTACTCAGCTGTCAAAAGTTTCATTCAGGCAGTGGTTTCTCAACCAAGAAGGCTTCAATCAAATTGTGTCTCGTTGGGGAGACCAGAGATAAACATGATTAATCTTATCTGAATCATAAACTCCTGAGATATTGTTTGACATTAGTGGTTCTAAAGCTACTCTCATAGATGCATTGGTGGTTCCTTGGTCTTATCATCTGATATACTTTTACCCCCCTTATTCTGTTTCCTCCAGTTATAGCTCAAACAGGAGGGCTCTCCGGTAATTCTCATTGCTCCAGCCTGGGTACTCAAGAACTGGTGTGCAGATCTAATCCAGATGTCCACTTCCCCACCGTGGCCACTTCTGTTATGTTGAGACCTTCTGTCTCAAGGTCCTTTTGTACATCTAAATTTTATGGCATGGAGATTGGACTTCTTCTTCTTCAGCATTTGTTTTCTGAGTCAGTTGTTAACATGATTTTTCAAGCTTGGAAACCAGTTACCAGAAACAATTATCACAAGACTTTGAAAGTATTTCTTTCTTGGTGGGAATCTCAGGGTTTTTTGTGGGATTCATTTGAATTCCAAGGATTTTACAATTTCTTTAGGATGGTTTAGATATCAGCCAGTTCCTTGAAGGGTCAAATTTCAGCTCTTTCCATTCTGTACCATAAAAAAACGCTGGAATTCCAGATATCCAAACGTTTGTTCAGGCTCTGGTTAGAATAAGGCCAGTTGGTAGAGCAGCCTCTCCTCCATAAGATCTCAATCTAGTTCTTAGATCCCTGCAAATTCATCCTTTTGAGTCTATAAACAATGTGGATATCTAACTTTTGTCTTGGAAAACCTTATTTCTTTTGGTTATGTTATTAGCAAGATGGGTTACTGAGTTTTCTGCTTTGTCTTGTGAGTTTAGGTCCATATTACAAGTGGAGCGACATTTAACAATCTAGCTAGAGCACTAACAAAGTGTTTGCGTGTGTCGGGTATCACTCGTATTACAAGTTGAAAGTAAACTGTTTTCACTCACTAACCCGACATGTGTAAAAAACTGAACTTAGAATATTATGCGCAATAACCTA
This sequence comes from Bombina bombina, assembly GCF_027579735.1. Taxonomy (NCBI): domain Eukaryota; kingdom Metazoa; phylum Chordata; class Amphibia; order Anura; family Bombinatoridae; genus Bombina; species Bombina bombina. The sequence continues at coordinate 1,118,830,983 of NC_069500.1, forward strand.
TTCCCCCATAGAAGTCAAAAGAGCAAAAAAAGTGGAATAAAACACCCTACTCACGAGCAAACACAACTGCATATTTTCAAGTGCGCTAACCAGACAAGAAAATATATATATTTTAAATTCAAATGTTCTTTACATAGATTAATATGTTCTATTTATTCATAAACACACACATATATATATATATATATATATATATATATATATATATATATGATTTTTTTTGCACAACTATATATATATATATATATATATATATACATGATTATATTTAGGTATAGATATATACATAGATAGATAGATAGATAGATAGATAGATAGATAGGCTCCAAACCTATGTGACAAACTAGTCAAAAGTCAGTTTATTCTCACTCCTTATAAAGGCAATTGGTTAAAAAGTCGTCTTCCCATAGGTAATTTTCCACATGGGAAATGTGTGACCTGTGACTTTATGAAAAAGAGCAGAAACCTTTACAGGGAATAGTGAGAAGGACTTCCAATTAAGATTTTTTTTAATTGCAATACTGAGGGGGTTGTATACCTCATTGAAAGTAACTGCCCAAGCTATTATGTTGGGAAAACAAAGTGGGTCTTTAAATACAGAATTAAGGAACATAGAGATTATGTAAAATACAAGGTACAGAGTAAGTAGTGTGGCTAGACAATTCCAATTGAGACATAGCAATGATCCTGAATGCCTAAAATTCACGGGCATTGATAAGGGTCTCCTGCATGGCAGAGAAGGCGATCAGGACAGATGCCTTTTGCATAAAGAATGCAAATGGATAAATACTCTCAGAACCCTGGTACCATATGGCATGAACGTAAAATTACATATGTCTAGCTATATAGGGTAATTACTGATCCCTTTAATTTCTGTTCCTCTGATTGTTCCCTACTCCTACTCTCATTTGGTTACTCTAAATGCCTAAGTATGAACTAACTATCAGCATAAAAACTCATTGCTTGACTTGACATTGTAAACCTTTCTCTAAACTATGAAATGGTTAAATTGAGAAACACTGCTTCTTTCTTTATGTATATATGTTTTTAAATACATATTTCAATGTATTCTTTCACCTGTCCTATAAGCGGAGCATGTCACAGCATTTATTCTCCAGACGGAGATGAACCAACTAGCCCTGAGGAAGCCCCGTCTACCAAGTGACGTAGGGGGTAAAACGCGCATAGACATTGGTAGCTAGTGACAAGTGACCACACCCTGCACATCTGATCTTACTTTTCCTGCATGCCGCTTATGTTTGACAGAGTTCATTGGCATACAGGTCTGTTGAGGCACTGGAGGAGCTGACCTATGGCTTCAGATTATGTCTGGCAACCGCAGACAGTGAAGACAAATAAGTGTTGCAGTCTCCACTCGGATAGAGCACTTTGAATTACGAGTATAGCTTTCTTTCTTCTGACTGTGATTATCCAATTATTCTCGTATTCCACACTGTGGAGGGTTGCTCATTCCTTGAAAGTAACCTTATTATGTTGAAAACGTTGCTTACAGCTCTATTGTGCCTTGTCTGCAGCTAACAACATGTGTATTTGCCTACTAATGCTTGATGTATTCTAAGCTTGCTTACGCTTCTGGCTCTATATGTATGAGCACTTTGCCTTCATCCTGTACTAGCCTGAGTCTATAACTTCTAGAATAGCATGTTCCACTTAGATCCCTATTAATCTTACTGCCCAGGTCTTTCCTCCCTGGTCTTTACCAAGGGGGTTCTGTGTGCAGCTGGGGTGTAGTGGCTTTGTTTTATCCTATTGTTAATTTGCTACTGATGTATTGATATATAAGGGCCTCTGCTATTCACTTGACCTAGCTTATTTTTCTGTATATTTTTATATTTGGTTTTGTATATTAGATATTATAATGCCAGAGTAGATTTTGAGCAGTGTTTTGGGTTGTTGTCTTGTTAAAATATCCAACCCCAGCGTAACTTCAACTTTGTGACTGATTCCTCAACATTATTCTCAAGTATCTGCTGATATTGAGTGGAATCCATGCGATCCTCAACTTTAACAAGATTCCCACACTTTAACAAGATTCCCACACAACCCCACAGCATGATGGAACATCCACCAAGTTTTACTGTGGGTAGCAAGCGTTTGTCTTGGAATGCTGTGTTCTTTTGCTGCCATGCATAACGCCCCTTGTCATGATCAAATAACTCAATCTTTGTTTCATCAGTCCACAGCACCTTCTTCCAAAATGAAGCTGGCTTGTCCAAATGTGTGTTTGCATACCTCAAGCGACTCTGTTTGTGGCATGTGCAAAGAGAAGGCTTCTCCTTGTGCAAAGTGCGCTGAATTGTTGAACGATGCACAGTGACACCATCTGCAGCAAGATGATGTTGTAGGTCTTTGGAGGTGGTCTGTGGGCTGTATTGACTGTTCTCACCATCCTTTGCCTTTGCCTCTCTGATATTTTACTGGGCCTGCCACTTCTGGCCTTAACAAGAACTGTGCCTGTGGTCTCGCATTTCCTTACTATGTTCCTCACAGTGGAGACTGACAGCTTAAATCTCTGCAATAGCTTTTTGTAGCCTTCCCCTAAACCATAATGTTGAACAATCTTTGTTTTCACGTCATTTGAGAGTTGTTTTGAGGCCCCCATGTTGCCACTCTTCAGAGGAGAGTCAAAGAGAACAACAACTTGCAATTGGCCACCTTAAATACCTTTTCTCATGATTGGATGCACCTATCTATGAAGTTCAAGGCTTAATGGGCTCACCAAGCCAATTGTGTGTTCCAATGAATCAGTGCTAGGTAGTTACAGGTATTCAAATCAACAAAATGGCAAGGGTGCTAAAATGTATGCACCTGTCTAATTTCATTTTGATGCATATTGCACATTTTCTGTTAATCCAATAAACTTCCTTTCACTACTGAAATATTACTGTGTCCTTCAGTTATTTGATAGATCAAAATAAAATTGCTGATCCAAAAACCCAATTATTTATAAATGAAAATCATGGAAATTGTCAGGGGTGCCTAAACTTTTGCATACAACTGACTGTATATATATATATATATATATATATATATATATATATATATATATATATATATATATATATAATCCAAATTAGTGAAGAGAGACCTTTTCATCTTTACTATCATAGTTTTAACCCATAGTATGTACTTTCCAATTTCTAATCTCAGGAAATTTGGTGCAGACCCTTAAAATAGTTATTTTAATACATTTTTGGAAGAGAGATATGGGGAAAAGGAATAATCCTCCTTTGACTCCAAAAGTAAGGTAATTCAGCACTCTTTTAAATTTGAAACCATTGGTATTTATTTTTATATTTCACTGTCATCCACTTGATACAGAGAAAACACCTGTGGAAAGTTGCTACAAACTCACCAAGACTAAAAGGTAGCTAGTAAATGTATACCCAAAATGTTACTTATTATATACAATGCCCTTCTATGTGTAAAAATGCAAACCATCCATGTAAATATATAGGTAAATACATTCACATAATAAGGAGTTAAAAGTTAAAATATCAAAAGACATAAACTTTATGGTTACAGCATAAACATATTCTTATAGTATATGAGCACTCAGGTACACCTTGCTAGTACCGGGTTTGACCCCTTTTATCTTCAGAACTGTCTTAATTTTTTTGTGGCATAGATTCAACAAGGTGATGGAAACATTCCTCAGAGATTTTAATCCATATTGACATGGTAGCATCACGCAGTTGCTGCAGATTTGTCGGCAGCACATCCATGATGCAAATCCCAAAGGTGCTCTATTGGATTGAGATCTGGTGAATGTGGAGGCCATTGGGGTACAGTGAAATAATTGTCATGTTCAATAAACTAGTTTGAGATGATTTGAGCTTTGTGACATGGTGCATTAGAAGATGGGTACTGTGTAATCATAAAGGAATGGACATGGTCAGCAACAATACTCAGGTAGGCTGTGGCATTTAAATTATGCTTAATTGGTACTAAAGGGCCGAAAGTGTGCCAATAAATTTCCCCCACACCATTACATCACCACCACCAGCCTGTGCGAATTGTAGCCTCAGTTTCCTGTTCTTAGCTGACAGGAGTGGCAGACGGTGCTGTTACCCATATGCTTCAAGGTTCAACGTATTGTTTGTTCAGAGATGGTATTTTGCATACCTTGGTTGTAACAAGTGGTTACTTGAGCTAATGTTGCCTTTCTTTCATCTCGAACCAGTCTGCCCATTGTCTTCTGACATCTCACATCAACATTGCATTGTCGTCCACATAACTGCCACTCACTGGATATTTTCTCTTTTTAGGACCATTTTTTGTAAACCCTAGAGATGCTTGTGTGTGAAAATCCTAGTAGATCAGCAGTTTGTGAAATACTCATGCCGTGCCCGTCTGGCACCAACAACAATGCCACGTTCAAAGTAACTTAAATCCCCAATCTTCTCCATTTTGATGCTCGATTTGAACTTCAGCAAAATCATCTTCACCACGTCTAGATGCCTAAATGCATTGCATTGCTGCCTTGTGATTGGCTGATTAGAAATTTGTGTTACCAAGCAATTGAACAGGTGTACCTAATAAAGTGGCCGTGAGTGTGTATATACAGTATTCCACAAAAGTAAGTGCACCCCTCACACTTTTGTAAATATTTTATTATATCGTTTCATGTGACAACACTGAAGAAATGAAACTTTGGTACAATGTAAAGTAGTAAGTGTATAACAGTGTAAATTTGCTGTCCCCTCAAAATAACTCAACACACAGCCATTAATGTCTAAACCATTGGCAACAAAAGTAAGTACACCCCTAAGTGGAAATGTCCAAATTGGGTCCAAATAGCGATTTTCCCTCCCTGGTGTCATGTGACTCGTTAGTATTAAAAGGTCTCAGGTGTGAATGGGGAGCAGGTGTGTTAAATTTGGTGTTATCATTCTCACTGGTCACTGGAAGTTCAACATGGCACCTCATGGCAAAGAACTCTCTGAGGATCTGAAAAAAAGAATTGTTGCTCTACATAAAGATGGGCTAGGCTATATGAAGATTGCCAAGACCCTGAAACTGAGCTTCAGCACGGTGGGCAAGACCATACAGTGGTTTCACAGGACAGGTTCAACTCAGAACAGGCCTCGCCATGGTCAACCAAAGAAGTTGAATGCACATGCTCAGCATCATATCCAGAGGTTGTCTTTGGGAAATAGATGTATGAGTGCTGCCAGCATTGCTGCAGAGGTTGAATGGGTGGGGGGATAAGCCTGTCAGTGCTCAGACCATACACCACAATGCATCAAATTGGTCTGCAGGGCTGTCATCCAAGAATGATGTGTCAGGGTGCCAGAAATCAGACTGAGACGAGAAGTGCAAAAATAATCAAACCTTTATTAAAAGCAAAAATAATAAAAAGTCCACAAGTCAAATAACAAGCCAGGATCAGGAACCAGGAAGGACGTCATGCAGCCAGGTAATACACAGGAACTCTCACAAACAGGTCTGAGACAACGCAAAGGCAAAGCATACTGAGCAGAGGCCCTTTAAATAATAAGTGATGACATCACAATTCTGAGACTGCATCCTGTCTCACATGGATGATGCACACCAGCATGGCCATAAAAGGAACTGCAGGAAATGAGCAGCATCCCCCACAATGCACCATAGTCAGGAAGAGAGGTAAGTAAAATGGCTGCCAGCAGCACATGGCAAACACAACAGGGAAAAAACCCTGACAGGAAGCCTCTTCTATGATGATGCACAAGAAAGCCCACAAGCAGTTTGCTGACAAGCAAAATAAGGACATGAATTACTGGAACCATGTCCTGTGGTCCGATGAGACCAAGATAAACTTATTTGGTTCAGATGGTGTCAAGCGTGTGTGGTAACAACCAGGTGAGGAGTACAAAGACAAGTGTGTCTTGCCTACAGTCAAGCATGGTAGTGGGAGTGTCATGGTCTGGACCTGCATGAGTGCTGCTGGCACTGGGGAGCTACAGTTCATTGAGGGAACCATTAATGCCAACATGTACTGTCATATACTGAAGCAGATCATGATCCACTCCCTTCGGAGACTGGGCCACAGGGCAGTATTCAAACATGATAACGACCCCAAAGACACCTCCAAGAAGACCACTGCCTTGCTAAAAAAGCTGAGGGTAAAGGTGATGGACTAGCCAAGCATGTATCCAGAACTAAACCCTATTGAGCATCTGTGGGGCATCCTCCAATGGAATGTGGGGGAGCGCAAGGTCTCTAACATCCACCTTCTCTGTGATGTCATCATGGAGGAGTGGAAGAAGACTCCAGTGGCAATCTGTGAAATTCTAGGGAACTCCATGCCCAAGAGGGTTAACACAGTGCTGGAAAATAATGGTGGCCACACAAAATATTAAAACTTTGGTCCCAATTTGGACGTGTCCACTTAGGGTTGTACTCACTTTTGTTGCCAACAGTTTAGACATTAATGGCTGTGTGTTGAGTTATTTTGAGGGGACAGCAAATTTACAATGTTATACAGGCTGTAAATTCACTACTTTACATTGTAGCAAAGTATCATTTCTTAACGCCTAGATTTAGAGTTCTGCGTTAGCCGTCAAAAGCAGCGTTAAAGGGTCCTAACGCTGCTTTTGGCTGCCCGCTGGTATTTAGAGTCAGGCAGGAAAGGGTCTAACGCTCACTTTCCAGCCGCGACTTTTCCATACCGCAGATCCCCTTACGCCAATTGCGTATCCTATCTTTTCAATAGGATCTTCCTAACGCCGGTACTTAGAGTCTTGGCTGAAGTGAGCGGTAGAGCCTCTACCGACAAGACTCCAGACGCAAAAAAAAGTCAGTAGTTAAGTGCTTTATGGGCTAACCCCGGTTTATAAAGCTCTTAACTACTGTGCTCTAAAGTACACTAACATTCATAAACTACCTATGTACCCCTAAACCGAGGTCCCCCCACATTGCCGCCACTATAATAAATATTTTTAACCCCTAATCTGCCGACCGCACACCGCCGCCACCTACATTATCCCTATGAATCCCTACTCTGCTGCCCCTAACATCGCTGACACCTACATAATATTTATTAACCCCTAATCTGCCCCCCCAACATTGCCACTACCTAACTACACTTATTAACCCCTAATCTGCCGACCGGACCTCGCCGCCACTATAATAAATGTATTAACCCCTAAACCGCCACACTACCCCCTTGCAAACACTATAATAAATAGTATTAACCCCTAATCTGCCCCCCCCCCAATGTTGTCGCCACCTAACTTCAAGTATTAACCCCTAATCTGCCGACCGGACCTCGCCGCTACTCTAATAAATGTATTAACCCCTAAAGCTAAGTCTAACCCTAACACCCCCTAAGTTAAATATAATTTTAATCTAATGAAATACATTAAATACTTACCTGTAAAATAAACCCTAATATAGCTACAATATAACGAATAGTTATATTGTAGCTATTTTAGGATTTATATTTATTTTACAGGCAACTTTGAATTTATTTTAACTAAGTACAATAGCTATTAAATAGTTATTAACTATTTAATAGCTACCTAGTTAAAATAATTACAAAATTACCTGTAAAATAAATCCTAACCTAAGTTACAATTAAACCTAACACTACACTATCAATAAATTAATTAAATAAATTACCTACAATTACATACAATTAAATAAACTAAACTAAATTACAAAAAAAACAAACACTAAATTACAAAAAATAAAAAAGATTACAAGAATATTAGGCCAATTACACCTACTCTAAGCCCCCTAATAAAATAAAAAAACCCTCAAAATAATAAAGGTCCCTACCCTATTCTAAATTAAAAAGTAACCAGCTCTTTTACCAGCCCTTAAAAGGGCTTTTTGCGGGGCATGCCCCTAAGTAATCAGCTCTTTTGCCTGTTAAAAAAAATACAACCCCCCAACATTAAAACCCACCACCCACATACCCCTACTCTAACCCAAACCCCCCTTAAATAAACTTAACACTACCCCCTGAAGATCTCCCTACCTTGAGTTGGGTTCACCCAGCCGGGCACCGATGGACCAAAAGAGGACATCCGGAGCAGCAGAAGTCTTCATCCTATCTGGGCAGAAGAGGACATCCGGACCGGCAGACATCTTCATCCAAGCGGCATCTTCTATCTTCATCCATCTGAGCAGAGCCATCTTCTTCCAGCCGACGCGGATCCATCCTCTTCAACCGATGCCTACTCGCCGAATGAAGGTTCCTTTAAATGACGTCATCCAAGATGGCGTCCCTCGAATTCCGATTGGCTGATAGGATTCTATCAGCCAATCGGAATTAAGGTAGGAAAAATCTGATTGGCTGATCCAATCAGCCAATCAGATTGAGCTTGCATTCTATTGGCTGATAGGAACAGCCAATAGAATGCGAGCTCAATCTGATTGCCTGATTGGATCAGCCAATCGGATTGAACTTGAATCTGATTGGCTGATTTAATCAGCCAATCAGATTTTTCCACTGGTCCTTAGTGTTCCATCAGGACAAGGCAGTGTTGAGAACACAACCAAAGGTTGTTTCCACGCTTAATATCAATCAGGAGATTGTGGGTTCTTCTCTGTGTCCTTCTACAAGGAATGATAAAGAATGTCTCTTACACAATTTAAATGTTGTTAGGGCCTTGTTTATTCATTTAGGTCAACATAAGGGTCAAAAAACTTCTGTGGTTACCTTGGTTTACTGGTTAGAGCAACTGATTTGCAAGGTTTACTTAGATGTGGGGAAATCCCCACCACATCATTTCATCATTGGGCTTTTAGAAATGAAGTGTCTATTGAACATATTTTCAAAGCTTTATAATTTTATAATTATATATATATATTATATATATTCTCTCCATACTTTTACAAAAGCTTTATAATTTTAAAGTTTTTGCTTCTTCGGGGGCTGCTTTTGGCAGGAAGATTCTTCAGGCAGCAGTGTCTGGTCTACAATGTGCCTGCTTTTTTTTTTTGTCCCACCTTTTTCATGGTATAATGGACTCCATGTCTTGGATATGGGATTCCAAATGTCACAGCTCACCTCCTTTTGAAAGAAAATATAATTTATGCTTTCCTGATAAATTGCTTTCATTAATGGTGGCGAGAGTCCATGAGACCCACCCAATTGTTAGTTTTATCTGACGTTTTATTCATGCACCTCATTGCCCTGTTTTGTTCTTCCTACTCTTCTGTTCTTCTTCTTTCTTGACTATATGACAGACTGAGGGATTAAAACTCTTCATGTGATGGGTAATTTTTGTCTGCTTCCTAGTTGAGAAGTTTAATCCCAAATGTCATGGCTTGTGGGCTCTCACCACTGTGAAATAAATAAATTTATTAGGTAAGCATAAGTTATGTTTTCTTAAAGGCAATACTCTTAAAGGCATAAATGATATATATGTATGCATACTATGTATATATATATATATATATATATATATATATGTTCTCTAAGCAAAGTTTGAATATAAACTGCTAATACATTAACTGTTTGATTAATCCCTTTTATTATTTTAAAAAGTCTGTATGTCTCAAAATCAGAACAGATTGCCAGCAGTTCTACAATTTATACAATACTGCTGCTTTAATTACGGATTCTGAGTTTGCTGTTTCAACATATTTAGCTTTGAACATGGTCACTTGAGCAAATGGTAACTGTTGTATATTGCTTTTGAAAACAGTTTGGATTTGAAATACAAAGCCATTGTTGTTTTAAAGCATAATTTTCATATCACTTTTCAAAATATTTTCCTATTACGAGAACACTTTGTACTGAAATATTTTCTAGCAAAACTAATCCATGTAACCATTTTACACATTAAGAATTTCCCTTATTTACATGTCTTTACTGAAATAACAAATAGCAAATAAAAACAACTTTATGGGGCCGATTTATCAACTGTTGGGCGTACATGATCTGCTGTAGCGGATCATTTCCGCCGGACATCGCTAAATGCCGACAGCATAAGATGTCTGCATTTATCATTGCACAAGCATTTTGTGTGAAATGTTTTTGTAATACCGCCCCCTGCCCATTCGCGGTCAATTGACCGCTAGAAAAAAGTGTCAATCATCCCGATAGGATACGATCGAGATGATTGCTGTCCGCAGCCTCAAAGGTGGCGGACGAGTTAAGGAGCAGCGGTCTTATGACCGCTGCTTAGATCTTTTTCAGTTGTACATATCAGAATTTAAAGGGACTGTTTACCCAAAAATGTTCTCCCCTTTAGTGCCAGATTAGCAGTGGCAATCTAACATTACATTACATTACAAATTGAAATACGATCAATTGGCTATCCTAATGGCTCATTTCCAAAAAATTAACAGTTACAGGGAGGTGGGCCTTAACCTCATTTCTAATGGTAGACTTATGTTAGCAGACACCGTGGGTGGTCTCTTGTACATCGAAGAGGCCATACATGCATTTAAGTGCGTATACCACTTACGTGGAATTGCATGTGAAATACCCAAGTAACGCATTTATTGCCTGTATATGGGTATGAAATCATTCCACCCTGTTACACTGAGCACAATTTAAGCAAGGAAATGTACCTTGTTTTGTTTTACCAAAGAACCTTTTACCTGTGTCATTTGGCTGGGGGGTTTTATTGGCATGCACCAACCTTCTACCTGTAGTGTAACCTTTTCTGTATGAGGCCCTTGGTATTTTCTAATAGGAACCATTTTTTTCTGATAATCCTGAATATTTTATCACTCGTGTTGTATGAAAAACAAATGTCAATCTGTGTAAATTGCCCTCCCTAGTTTTGACAGGATTCTTATCCAACTCTCCCTAAACTGTTGTAAGATCTTGTTGATTATAGCCACTCCTGATAAACCTTTCTTTCATTTGATTAGATCTACTCTGCCTAATTACTGGTTCAGATACTATTCTGTTGACACGCATTAGTTGGGATTTAGGGAAACTCTTAAATACTTTCAGGGGGTGGAAACTCTGTCTATGGAGCAAAGTATTGCAATAAGTAGGTTTAATATAAAGATTTATTTGCAGGGCTTCCCTGTCTTTGTGTACCATAGTATCTAGGAAATAAATCCTACTTACATCACTTTTCATACTAGATTTTATAAAGGGAACCTACCTCTCAATTAAAGTTTTAAAAGTATTTCTAGGATGCCCCACCACAACAAACAAGTCATTAATGTAGCGGAACCACCCCAGACAACATTGCTTAACCTTTTAACGCCGTTATGCCGTTCTATTCCGTCATATTTACACTGGGCTTTAAAGCCGTTATGACGGAATAGAACGTCATATCAAACGGCTGTCCTGAAGCCTTCTGCGCTTCAAGGACTTGATCGCGGTCTGGAGGGCGTTCCTAGGGTTGTAGGGACGCCCCCCAGATGCGATCCAATAATTGAAATCTCGCGATCGTATGCACGATCGCGTAGTTTCAATTTGTCTACATCGGAACAGGTGTTCCGATGTAGACACTTTAACCCTGTCACGAAAGGGTTAAACAATGGATTTGTAAACACCACCTTTTCTTCTTAAGTGTCCACCACATTGCATTTATATGATGGGGTGAAAAAGACCCTATCGCAATGCCAGTTTTTTGCATGTAAAATGTACCTTTAAATATGAAAAAGTTGTTTTCAAAATGAATAACAAAAACTCACTCAGAAAATGAACCTGGGTGTCACTGTACTGCCAGCCAGATTGCAATGCAGCCTGCACACTAGTCACACCCACATCATGTGGAATAACAGTGTACAGAGAGGTAACATTCCAAGTGGCCAACACAACAGTGTCATCCAAATCTTGAAACTGTTGCAATTTAGACAAAAATATGTGCAGTATTTTTTAAGATTTCCCTTGAGTTACAAAATGGGACAACACCTTATCCAAAAATTGGTCTGAATACTAAGAATAGAGCCAATTCCAGCAACAATTGGTCACCCAGGGGTATCAATAAGGCGTTTGTGCAAAAAAAACATCCGATGTGTATAGAAATAAGTATTTATGAATAAATAGAACATATTCTGCTATGTGAAAAACATTGGAATGTGAAATATTCATATTTTCATGACGGGTTAGCGCATTTGAGAATATGCAATCAGGTTTGTGCGCGAGTAGGGTGTTTTTTTGAGAAGGGTTAAATAATGCTCAACTTCTAATCTGGCCCTTAATTAGTTCCCAATTACCTATTTTACCTGCTGGAGTGTATTAAATTGTTTACAATTAGCTCCTTTACCCTTAGTTCAGCATTTGAAATAGCTGATTTAGCCTGTGGTATCCCTACCTATACTGAAAGTTTCTATACTTAAGTATAGGTTATTGACAAGCTGTGTAAACATAGAAGAAATTACACTGTCAATGGGGTGTAGCAAAGTTAAATAATATGTTAATTTTACTTTATTCTTTATAAGGGTCTGATATTCAAAAGCTCGCTACTCAGGTGAGATGTTCTAAGACATCTCCTCAAAATGGAGAGGTCCCTAAAAAATTTTTAGAAACACAAATTTTAATTAGAAAGATATTAATCTCTCTATGCAGGGTTCTTAATGTGAAGGAGAGACACCTATATTACAATATGAGGTGTAAAAAAAATCCCACAGATTTTACATGATTTCTCTCCATAGTGGAGCAGAGCTTTTGAATATTGAGCGCTGGTTTACAAACAGATATAAGATAAGGAACTATTTGTGTTTGTACACAAAGTGATAAAATAGTGAGATCTGATTTGACCTGCAAGCTCAACCCATTTTAATAGGTTGTGGTTTCAAAGTACAAAATCAGCTATTTTATATTCACAAATAAACCTGAAAATGCAATTTCTCATACATTTTATACTCTGCAGTGCAATTAAGTTATTGGAAATATATTAAGGGAAAACTATTTTACAATATAATGTCCCTTTAAAGATTGCTCTACTATGTGTAATTCTTTTGATCCACTGTGGTTGGTGCACATCGTATGAAAGTCCAAGGTTATTATGTTCTATTGGATATAGAAATACCTTCCTGTTATAGATAAGAACAATCTAAAATCTTGTTCCAAATGTCATACCCAGTTAACACAGTATTGTTTTATATTTGGGCAGTTTGTATCTGTCCACACTAAAGAGAAAATATAAGAGACTTTTTGTTGTAAATGTGCATTAATGACAATATCCAAATAATGCATTAACAGTAATCGTAAAACATAAGTGATTTCTAAAAAATTAAACGGTAAATAGAATAGTCACAGATGCATCATTATTATTAAGTTCAACATATACTTTTACAACATTGTTTTTTATTGCTGTTAGTCTTGGAGACATAATACATTATACATACTATAAAAAATCTAAATAATCCATAGAATATACAGTATATTTATATTATATATATATTAAAAAAAAATTATTATAGTATATATAATAATTTTAAATATTTTTTACATTTTTCAATAACACACATTGAGGTTAGCAATTCTTTTCTTCATGTGTGATAACCCAACACCATGATAGACCTAAATCACTGTGTTAGGTTAGTGCACATGAAGAACTACTAATCTTACATTGCGTTATTGAAATATTAAATTATAATAATTATTAGAAAATATTATGGATATGGATCATTTAGCATTTTTTACAGTATCTATAATATTTTTTTATAATATTTTTATTTTATATTTAATATTTCAATAATGCAATATAAGATTAGTAATTCTTCATGTGCGCTAACCAGACACTGCTTTATTCCTAAAGCTCGAACTCCAATGCGCGATATGCAAAATTTACACACCTATGTTCTTCACATATAATTTTTTTTTATTATTAAAAATATATTTCTATATATAGCTGATACTATTAATGTAAAATAGATACCTATACCTTTATATCTATAGGAATAGATATACAGGTATAGATTTATATGACTATATATAGAAATATGCATTTGGATGTTACACATGTACAGTAAATATACAGTAAAACACATAAATGCTTAAATAATCTGTACACACACATTATATATATATATATATATATATATATATATATATATATATATATATATATATATATATATATATATATATATATATATATATATATATATACTGTATATACACTAATACATGAATATTTTTTATCAGATAGTGTTTATATGAGTGTAACTGTAATTTTGAATGTATTTATGTTGTGTGTTATTTAACTTTTTCTTAATGCACTACCCTTTCCGACAAGGTTTCAGTAACGCTAACCTTATGACCATAAAATGTGATTGCGTTTACTTTCAACTTGTAATACATGTTCTTTTTCAGCAACAGTTATCATGCCACTTGGAACTTAGCCCTCTCCTGAATCTGCTACCCTCTAATTTAAGATTATGACCCCTTGTTTTGGTATTTCTTTTTTTGGGGAAAATGCTTTCAGCTTCCACTTTATTAAGTCCCTTCATATATTTGAAGGTTTCTATCATGTCCTCTCTTTCCCTTGTCTCCTCTAAACTATACATATTTAGATCAAAGAGTCTTTCTCTATTTGTTTTATATTTTAGACCATGTACCATTTCAGTAGCCCTACTTTGGACAATTTATAGTTTATTTATATCCTTCTGGAAATATGGTCTCCAGAACTGTGCACAATATTCCAGATAAAGCCAATCTAGCAATCTATAAAGTTGCATAAAAAACTGCTATTTTTGATATAATACCTCTCACGAAGCAACCAAGTATTTAACTGGCGATACTGGTTGCACTTCTGCATTGTCTACCAATTTTTAAATCATCTGAAATAATAATTCACAAGTTTAGTTACAGTAAGTAATGTACCATTGAGACTATCATTGGCCTTTGAATTTTTGGATCCTATATGCATAATTTTGCTCTTGATAATGTTGAATTTTAGATCTCATTTATTTGCTCAGCCCTCCAGTTTTTAATTACACCTCCATTTTTTTAATAACACTGCTCATTTGATCCACTCCTCCTGGAACATCAACTCTGTTATCTTAGCATCTTCTCCAAGGCAACACATTTTGTGAATAAGTTTGTTGTGTGGGACAGCATCAAATGCTTTTTTAAAGTCTAGGTACGCAATATCTACGGCTCCTCCCTGGTCTATTAATTTAGTTACATGGTTAAAGAAATCAATTATATTAGTCTGACATGATCTTCCAGCAGTGAAACCATCCTGTCCTTGTCTTCTAAGTTGTTTGCCTGAAGGTAAGACACAAGTCTATCCTTTAAAAGAGTTTCCTTAATTTCCCTGTAATCAAAGTCAAACTGACTGGCCTATAGTAAGCATAATCTTCCCTACTACCTTTTTTTAAAGATGGACTACATTAACAACTTTCCAATCTTCTGGAACAACTCCTGTTAACAGTGACTGATTAAATAAAACTTTTTGATGAATATTATCTGAACCCACAGACGTATTTACTTTTATTTTTAATAAAGCCCTTGAAACTTCTATCTCTGTAAAAAGAGAAGTACTACCCACATTATCATTTAAAGTAACATTGCTTAATAGAATTTCCCTATCTTTACAATCTGCTGTGAAGAGTGAAAAAAGTAATAATTTATACAGTTTTCTATTTGTTAATCTCCTTCCATTACTCTATCATACTTAGTCTTTAGTTTTACTATCCCTTCCCTAGTTTTTCTTTTTCCACTGAAATATCTAAAGAAGGTTATGTCTCCATTTTATTGATTTTACTATCTTCTGCATCAGCTTTAGCTTTTCTGATTGACTGCATTGTCATTTTTTGTTGGGTTCTTGCTTTTTCCCTATCCTCTTCTGAGCCAGTGTGTTTGAATTTTTTATAGACTTTAATTTTTGTCTTAACTGTGTGAGCTACTTTTTTGAAAACCATTTTGGTTTTCTTTTACTTTTACAAATAAGCCTGATACAGTGTTTTGTTGAATGTAATCTGTGTAATTCCTTTTATAGAATCATTTAGGTATTTGCCCATGTAAGAAAAATCAGCCTTCTTAAAATCTAAAACTTGTTTTAGTATGGTTGCACAATACATTTGTCTGAATATTAAACCATACAGATTGATGATCACTAAAGTCTAAGGTCTCACCCACAGACACATCAGATACTATATCACTGTTTATTAGTACTAAACCTAATATACATCCTTTACATGCTCGTTCTTTTACCAGTTGTTAAAAGAGATTCCTCTTGCAAAGATTCCAGTATATACTTACTTCTAGTTGATTTAGAATCTGTTACCTCCCAGTCTACATAAAGTACATTAAAGTCACCCACTACTATAACCTTGTCCTTCATTGTAATTTTGGCAATTTCACCAGCTAATAGTTGATCTAATTCAACCTGTAATTCAGCCTGTAATGGAGGTCTATATACTACCCTTATTCTAAACACCTGTTTCCCTTCAGTTTCTGTAGTTGCTCAAACACTTTCTACATTGAAATTGGTTTTTACACTTTCAGGTACATTAATATTTTCTTTCACATACAGAGCCACTCTTCCCCCCTTTTTTCCTACTCTATTTTTTGTAAAGAAAAAGTAACCAGGTATGACTATGTCTCAGTCATGAGAATAAGTTTACCATGTCTCTGTTACAGCTACCAAATCTAACTTATCACAAATCATTATTGCAGTATTTTCAGGTAGTTTATTTACTAAAGTGCACACATTTGTGCTCATTGCACAAAGAACATTACTAGAATTGTTAGATCCTTTTCCATGGTCATTATATCCCTTTCTTATATTTTTCAAAGCCTTACTCACTAGATATGTGCATGGCGAAAAAATTCGGTTCGGTTCGGATCGATTCAGAATTTTTCGAATTTCGGTTCGGATCGATTTGAATTCGGAAAATTTTGAATCGATTCGTTTCAGATTCATTCGGATTCGAAGAAATTCGGCTGGATTTGTTTTGGTTCAGAAATTCGGAATTTCGGTAAGTGTTAGGTGGGATTAGACTAGTATTATGTACTGTATATTAGGTGTAACCCATAGCAGAGTGATATAACCTAATATACTGTACAATACTAGTGTAATCCATGGCCATCCGAATTTACCGAATAAATCCGAACTAATTCGGATTTATTCGGTAAATTCGGCAGTATTTTAATTCGGAAAATCGGTTCAATCCGAATCTCCGAATTTGCCGAATTTCCAAATCGATCCGAAACGAATTGCACATATCTATTACTCACAAATGTAGTTTTTTTATCATTAAATAAATTAGAATGTAAACCTTGGTAAACAGTTTTGTCATATTCTGTGGGGCAGTTGGATATTTTAACACTGCCCCCTTCTCTAGTTTAAATTGTCACTTATGCAGTCTTTAAATTCTTTACTCAGAACTCCTGTCCCTTTAAAACCCAAATGCAAACCATCCTTCTTATACAATCTAGTATCAAGCCAAACAGGGCTTTGGTGGCTAACAAAACCATATAATCTGTCTCTCCACTACTTCTGTAACCAAGAGTTAAATTCTGTTATACACGGCATTCTTCTTACTTCTTACTTCAAACACAGATAAAAAAAACAGCAGAAAAAGAAATAGAAGAAGCCACATGATCTAAACAATTTCCTAATTAAATAATTCCTTTTGCACAGCAACAACATCATTGCTAGCCAGATCATTTGTACCAGGTGATCAATTAATCTAACTCCCTGTCCTTTCTAGCTGCCTTAATAATTCTTGAAATACAATTTAAATCTCTATGAGCAGTAGCACCTGGAAGTCATCTTACTACTCTCAAATCTCCTTTATCATCACCTATATGTACATTTCTTAAAATTGAGTCACTTATTAACATAGTCTTACAGAAATGTATATTTCTGGGTGTTTGTGTTTTTACTTGATATTGAATCCAAAGTGATATGTGAGATTATTCAATATTGTTGCACCTTATTTTCTTGTCTTTTGCAATAAGCTTTTTTTCTAAAATAGCATCTAACCCTATATCTTTTAGTTCTACACTACTATGTTACAGTGAACATAAGACAACACAACGTTTAATGTTTAGAAATATTGAGTACCTTAATTAAGATAGTTAGACAATAATCAGTGTCAAAAAGGGAAAATATCTCATGAGGATAAATATTTGACAGCTTGGAGATGGAAAAAAGTTATCAGTTTCACAAAAAATAGATAGTTATATAAAGAACAGAAAAAGACTGGCT